>NW_028280792.1:375000-687500 GCF_059751285.1 Brachycentrus maculatus
CAATACAAACAACTCCTAAGTGGAGAAACCCAGATTTGTGAACAAGGATCCTGGACACACTCAAAATGTCGTGAACAAAACATATTATCCTATTCGTGTTAAAAAGTGACTCCACTCTCTCTTTCTAAAATTAGGTTTGTCTCGTCGTTAAATTTGATGGTGCCTTAAATAAATAGCGGATCTGATTTACAGATGTATCTGGGACGGGAAACGTCAATGAGTTTTGTCAACAGTCATATCTCTTTTGTTAATTGTTCTGTGAGCACAAATTATCGAAGTGTGCCACATGCCGGCAGAGGCACGCGCGTGACGGAATTTCTAACACAAGAAATTTCTTCTTCTTCTTCTTTTTGTAGATTCTAAGGATCTGTTTGTGCCTCCGCCTGGTGCTCTTGGGATGCTGACTCCCAGCTATCTCTTTACCTTTTTGGAAGAAATTCTTGGGGGTCTGCGTCTTTCAGGGGTTCCTTTAAGGGCGATACGTGGAAGTCTGTCTTCTGACATTCTGACAGAAGAAACACATTTGAATTATTTTTGCTAAGGCGGGATATTCGTGAGCCCGCAACTTAATTTGCTTCAAACCCAGGTGACATTTAACGTAATCGATTTTTCTCTTAAAACACCGCTTTCATTTTAAAAGTAATAAGTTTTTGTCGAAGTAAATAGTGATTTTAAGTTTTTTAAGGAACTAAAAATAAAACTTAAATGGAGGGAAAATGTAAATGCGGGGAACTTATTATATTTTCATTTATTTTTTGAGAAAATCATGTAGAAGTTAGCGTATAAATTGGGGATGTTTTAACATTTTAAATAAAAAAAAATGTAAGTATTTCAATTACTTAACGAGAAACACAAATAAATAAAAAAAAACTGCACGTAAACGATGATTGCGAAAAATAACCAAAAAAACATTACAGAAAAAAAAATAAAAAAAAACCGAATGGCAGGATATTTTTTATGTAAACTGGGGTAAAAAAACGTAAATGCAAGTAATAAATGTAAGAAAATATATGTGTACAAGCATTACGAAACAAAACATTTAAAAAATGTGTGTTTTCCCATTTCTTTCAATTTTATTTAACTAGAGTGAACCACAGAAAAGCGTGGCTGGGTAAAACTTGTAATTCATTATATGGATATTTCTACAGTGGGCGCTTAATTTTTTTTTAAATGTCATGTTTATTATGCTTAAATTATAATTTTCCAAATTATACGTACATATATTTATGTACCCGTCAAAGACAATGACTAATGACTTATCTATACCAGGTACTTTTCCAGTTGACAACAATTTATCGAACCAGAATGTTATTTTATATCGAATCATCGCAATTGTGTTTCTAGTCACAAAGACGATAAATTGTTATGGATGTTATTTCCGTATTTCGTCCGCTGCATTATTTGGCGACATTATTCTGTCAATCTCCTTTCACCGAAATCAAAAATCAAAGTGGGAAGAAGGAATACAAGTTTTCACTCATTATCTTCTTCATCAACCTCATAATGCTTGCAGTTTCCATCGCTTGGGCTGCTAGATTGTACGCGGCCATCGCAGCTATCCCAAAGGGACCTAAAATCTTCAAAATTTTAGCATTGACGATAAACATGACTTGTCATATAGGGATTACAATTAATACTAATATTTTTTTCAAAAATTACACCGATTTTGTCGAATCTATCATAAATCTAGATACAACGTTAAAAAAGCTTTTTATTATTCCATATACAAGAGGTTTTCAAATCACATTAATTATGGTGTCATCTTTCAAAATAGTTACCATTGGCATACATTTAGCGTTAAATTTTTACCAAAACAGCAACTTTTGGGTTGTAATATCCATATGTCTCCTTCATAATACCAACATCGTCTTCATAAACTTCGCAGCATGCACTTATTGTCTGTATTGTAGGTTGTATTTAATTAACAAGAGACTGTTAGTAATTTTTTCATTATTTTCTGAATCGTCTCGGGATCTGAAAAAGACCTTAACTTCTGAAATTAGGAGTCTTTGTGAAGTTCACAATATGATTTTCAGTACTTTTTCAGCACTGAGAATGTCGTTTCAGTTTCGAATTCTGTGTTCTATCGTCGGTATGACGAATCTGATTTTGCTTGTGATCACTCAACAGTTTGACGAATCTTTGATGCGTAAAAGTGCTGGTGGAGTTAAAATGTCGCCGTTAAATATTACAAGTTTCATATATCTTGTGGTAGCTTGCTTAGTTTGCAACAAATGTGTGACACAGGTATACCTTAATATCTTAACTCTACTCGTTAATTTATTTATTTGTTTTTCAAAGCTTTTTTTGACATCATATTTTTTTTCAAAGGAAAAACCCGCAAAGTCTCAGTTTAAGAGGCTTGTATGCAGCTAAGGTAGTTAGAAAAGGAAAGGTTTATTTAAAAAAAATACATTACAAGCAACCAGACTAATTTAAAATAATTATTTCTTGAATTCATTTTGCAATTGACGGGAATCAAACACGCAACGCCAGTTTCGCAGTCGAGCGTCTAGCCGATGACGCCATAGCGCCTGTGGTGTATAATTGTACAAATCTGTAATAGTCAATTAACAATTATAACAATTATGTTCTTCGTTATATACATATAAACAAAGGGAAAATATGAAACTACTATTTAACCATATAAAGTCACTTCCATTACGTGGAATATTGTGGATGGATATCATGGTTGTGCCTTCAAACTAGTAAAAAGTTTAAAAATCCTGTAACCGTAACTATGTAACCGTTTCACCCACAGCGAAGGGTTGATGATTCCTAGAGTAAACAATAAATATGGAAGTAGATTACTTCAATACATAATTCCAAGCATTTTGGGCAAATTAAACTATGGAGCAAAGGCAAAATGAAGAAACCGGATAAGGACAGATCAAGAGTTAATATTGTAAAAATGTATAATGACATAGTTTGTTTTTTGTATGTATATAATGTTTAAATACATCAAATATAATAAATACAAAGTATGTAAAAACTACTCTAGCATAATAATAATTTTTACAATCTAGTTTTTTTCCTGAAGATCATCCCTCTCTCACTGTTTTTAACTACTGGTAGAAGAGCATTCCGCAAGCTCGCCAATTTAGTGCGCTGGTTGAAAGCTAGGAATATCACTTTACCCATACCAGTAGTAGCCGATCGAAGCGTGAGACGTGATCACGCAGCTCTTTTAGATAACCTGGAGCCATATTAAGTATTGATTTATACAAAGTAGACAGAGTTTATGCTTAATCCTTTCGAGAATCCGTAATTAATGAAGTTGGTGAGGTAGTAAAAGGTGGCTTGGTGGGTTTCCGTAAAACCATAAAGAAATATGTTTATGTATTCATGAATATTTGTATTTTTTATATGAACGTTTATATTTTCAATAAACATATGTGATTTAAAAAAAAATCAAAATCATTTTCAATCCTCTGCGTGCTTTTCTTACAGGAAAGGAAAACATCTTTGTGTATTTCATATTTGGCGTTGGAAGATTTATCTGAAAGCAATGCAGATTATGTAAGGTTTTTTTTCCATTAATAAGTTAAACTGGTTGATATATTTAACTTTTCTTGTACTATTCGTTTTTATTTGCTACGTTATCTTAATAATTAAGGTAAGAAATACTTGTTCAGTGGTCAGTCAGCCAAAAATTATTGTAATTAATTTAGGTTTATTTATATATATATATATACATATATATATATATATATATATATATTTATATATATATATATATATATATATATATATATATATATATATATATATATATATATATATATATATATATATATATATATACATATATATATATATGTATATATATATATATATATATATATATATATATATATATATATATATATATATATATATAAATATATATATATATATATATATATATATATATATATATATATATATATATATATATATATATATAAAATTGTGTACCAGTAATGTGTCTAAATTATGCTTAAATGCTAATTAAAATATCCTTTTTTGCAGTTGCATTTTAAAGTAATACAGATGAGTACCCGAAAGCTTGAATTTTCTCTTTACGGAATTGTTTCATTAGAAATACCCCTTCTCTGTAAGGTAGCTAACTTGTTATATTAAAATATTAACAATTGATAAAAAATATTTAAAATAATAATAACCTTATTGAATGGAAGTGAAGTAAAGAGTTCACAAAGGAAGGATTAAAGAAGACTGAATGTGCGGCAAAACGATGTATTATAGATATTCGAATATGTATGTGAAATAAAGAAAGATTGCAAGGCTGAGATAAGCATTATCAATAAAATAAAGAAAGGTGTATTGAGATGGTTTCGGCATATTGATCGAACGAATGAAAAAAAAACACCGTAAAATAAATTTATGAGGCGAATGTAGTTAGAAAAGGGAGCAGAGAAGACCTAGGATAACTTGTGGAAGAGGTGAAATTGTTTGCAAAGACAGATTGGTGTGGCGTTCTATTATCTCTGCTTACCGAAACGGCGTGATGGTTGATTGGTTAGTTTGTAAGGATCAATTCACAGAATGTAACAACATTTTTCCGTGTTTCTTCCTTATCTTCCTTATCTTAATTTTCAGATTTTTGCTAGTTTCATTTCTTACGCTGTAATCTTGAATCAATTCTCTCAAGGTATGTTTGCGTCGACTTTTAAATAACATCCTAACAGGCCGGTAAAGAAAACACTTTATATGCATTATGGATATGTAATTATTTATTTATTTCTTTTTCAGTGAAATAAAAGAAAAAAATTAAAAATGTAATATGAAATACTTATCTTAGATATGTTATTCATGAAACATCTTGTGCAGAATATATTTACATTGGCGAGCTTATTTCCAATACTTTAATCTACAGCAATATCTTCCATCTAACCAAAAACAGACTAGTGACACTGATCAAGGTCTCAACTAAAACCATTGGGCAGATAAAGCATACAAAAAAGTGAAAACGAATAAAAGTAATAAAAATAAATTCCTTTATTTATTCCTCTTCGAGATTTGTTAATGTTGCCACTTTTAAAAAAAAATTACATCCGTAAATATATAATAAAAATATGGTTTTCAGAGTAAACTTGTTTTATTCCTATTTAGACAAAAAATACAATAAATGCTGAAACTTTATCACAACAAGTATCGCAAATATCACTTTTATATGTTTAGTTTTGGTAAACCATTCAGACAAGTCCATATGGATTTGACATTCAAATTTGTATACCTACTTGACTAAATGATGAAAACCTAAAATCTTATTATGACTGGTGTTAAATGATTACAATTAGCTTCACAAAGGTCTCTGTTAATTAAAAAAAACTTACTCAAATCTGCAATAGATGATGCCAAGAACTAGAGTGTGAAAAAGGTATCAATTGAATGATAAATACAAGTGCCAAAATTATAAAAGTGTAGTTGTCAATTGTCCGTCTCTGTAGTGTAATGGTCAACACATTCGGAGGTCCCGGGTTCAATTCCCAGGGGGGAGGGGGGAGGGTCAAATAAATATAATTTGTAATAAAGTGATTTTTTCGCTCTTATATTTATTCAAAACTACCCTGGACTGGTACCTGAAGCGGGGGGCTTATCACCTTTCCTTCATGTGTCAACGATCAAGATAACACTTCGTTTATATGATGCAGTGCCCTATGCACCATTGGGGTGCGTATAAGAGTTTGAGGAAGTTGTCAATTACGTATAGAATGATAAACACTTCACGTATTTAAAGTGATCACTCAAACCAGCCAATATCAGATCGTTAGCCCTGTTGACACCCCGAATGCTATACTCTTCTTAATATATTAATATAAATATTAAATTACGTGTATACTTAAATTCATATGAGGCATATAAATTGTAGGTATTTTTTTAACAGAAAAACACATCTTATTATTAATAAGAAATTTTAAAAAAAAATTTAAAAAAACACTTCAATAATGATAAAATGAAATTGATGTTGGCATTTTGTGGCATCAGTTTTTCGTTCGCTTTATCAATTCATTACTCGTCAATTACTTAATTTATACAAAGATACCTAATTTTATAAAGTACACGCATGTACATATTTGTTTATATAATTGTCAAGGTAACGACTAATGACTTTGCGACAAGACATTTTCTGGCTTACATTATTTTATCGAACCTAATACAAGTTTCAAAACAAAAATCACCTTTGGTTGGACACCATCGTCTTTACCAGGAATACATTACCATGGATGTAATAACAATTCTTCGTCCCATTCGCTACCTGACAATCCTATTCTGTCAATCTCCTTTTACGGAAATCAAAAATAAAAACAGAACGAATGAATATAAATTCTCTTTCTTTCTCTTTATCTTCAACATGATTTTTGTTACCGGGCCTATTAGATGGAGTTTAGGGATATTCAATGCCTTTCAAGAATCGACAACAGGATCCAAAACATTTCGACATATGGCACTATTTACATTCATCTCTTGCTACGTAGGAATTCTAATAAACAGCAATTTATTCATTAAAAATTATATCAAATTTATTGATTCTGTTATGTCTTTAGATGTGCCGTTAAGAGATCTTTTCATTCTTCCAAACACAAGATGTTTTCGCAAAATATTAATCGCTCTGACGTTATATAAAATCACGGAAATTACCTTAATTTCGACGTTGAGCTTTAATGCGTATAGAAATTTTTGGGTTTTCATTACAGTGTGCGTTCTGCAAAACAACAATATAGTTCTTATAAACTTTGCAGTATGTGTTTTTTGTTTGTATCTGAGGTTGTTTCTGGTAAATGAAAGGCTGTCAGCGATTAGATTGTTGTTCAGGGAATCTTCTATAGATTTGAAAAAGATTTTGACTGCTGAAATAAGGAGTCTTTGTGCTGTTCAGGATAACATTTTCACAATGTTCGCAGCTATAACAAACACGTTTCAGTTTCGGATTCTCTGCTCTGTTGTCAGTCTCGTTGTTTTGATTCTGTTTGCAATCACTCAACATTTCGACGATGCGCAAAAGCTAAGAAGCGCTGTAGGACTCAAGATGTCACCATTCAATAGTTTGAGTTCTGTTTACCTCGTGGCATCTTGTATAGTTTGCTCCAAATGTATAATCGAGGTATGAAACTTCAAGTATTTTTCCATTCCATTTTCACTATTTATTCAATTAGTCAAGTATCTCCACATCTTGAAAAGTAATTCATATTTTCTTACAGGAACGAAAAACATTTTTGTGCATTTCGTATTTGGCTGTGGAAGACA
This sequence comes from Brachycentrus maculatus, assembly GCF_059751285.1. Taxonomy (NCBI): domain Eukaryota; kingdom Metazoa; phylum Arthropoda; class Insecta; order Trichoptera; family Brachycentridae; genus Brachycentrus; species Brachycentrus maculatus. The sequence goes on from NW_028280792.1 coordinate 382,249, forward strand.
TGCCTAAGGAAGATACAGATTATGTAAGTTTATTTTACACTGCAAAAATATTTAAAAAGAAGCCAAGCCATACGCTAAAACAACCCTTACATATGCATTTAAAAATTACTCACACAAATCACATGAAATCCTTCCATCTAAGTAACTAAATACAAACAAACAATAACACACTTATTCTTTGCATATCATGTCAGATCCCGTTGACGTCGACTATCACTTGAGAGTAATTGTCGTTATCTTTTAACCTTATATGTATACCTTACTAGAGCCTACGATAATGCAACTATTCTCTTTTTCCTCTGTTTTCTTTTCTATATTTATCGTTTCTTTTCATACCCTATAGTGTCTTAGTTTCTGTGTTAAAGTTATTTGTTATAATTTTAGAACAGGATGATAGGAAATTAAATAAAATGCTGAAAAAAATACAATGATATAATTAAAATGGTTAAAAAAAACTGTTAATTGAACAATTTAAACTTTACACATAAATTAAAGTATTAAAATTATAAATCAACACGAATTTCTTTATAAAATTCAATTATGCACTTGACTACTTATCAGACATACATTATAAATTATTAATAAAGTGAAAATATGTTTTTACAAAATGAACTAATAAATGTATTAAATGAAGAATTCTACACAGAAAGGAGTTGTAAACGTTACAAAAAATAACGAATTAACGATCATTCTGAATATCCACTAATGCAAAGGTAATGTACGAAAAATCATTTATCATTCACAACATAAGTATTACAGTAACAAAATGTGTTTAATCAACCAAATTCTTTGACTGTCAAGTACATTGATTAATTATATTACTTTTGTCAGTAATGTCGTATTACAGATACACCAATATTATGTGTGCTGATTTGCTCTAAAAAGAGTAATATTCTTCCAAATAACGTCGTCTGTGGCTACCAGTTAAAAAGGATACAATATGGACGTCATACGTATCATGCGTCCTGTGCATTATCTAACGATCTTTTTCTCCCAGTCTCCTTTTACGGAAAACCAAAATAAGAGTGGAAGGAAAGAATACAAATTTTCCCCCCCGATTTTAATATTAAATTTTCTCATTCTCTTTTGCCCTATCGTATGGGCCGTTGGTATGTTCGGCAAAACACTTTCAAAGGACACATTCTCATTCAGATCAATATCGGTAGCAATACACATGACGACATATTTAGGAATGGTCATAACTAGTAATACTCTTTGCAAATACTATATTGAATTCATCCGATCCCTTATGTCGTTGGATATGATTTTAAACGGGCTTTTCATCAATCCGAACACAAAGCTCATCCGTTACGCTTTGTTGGTTGCTTCATTTTTTAAGCTTTTTCTCATGGTCATATTTTTGATCCTTCACTTTATACGCACGTACAGTTTTTTGGGTGCTATGCCTGTTCTCGTAATACAAAGCTCTAATACCATATTCCTGCACTTTGCCTCTTGTACCTATCTCCTTTACTACAGACTGTATTTAATTAACTGCAGGCTGTCCGTAATTCAGTGTCTGTTCAGGGAATCGTCAAGAGATTTGAAAATAATCTTGACGTCTGAAATTAGACGCCTTTGTGAAGTTCACGAGGAAATTTTCAGTCTGTCTGAAACGCTTACCAAAACTTTTCGCTTTCGGATCGTGTGTTCTGTTATCAGTTTTACAGTCATGATTTTGGTTGCATTGAATCAGACATTCAAAGGTATGGGGCAAAATAATGGAGGAGTAGGTAGGAAGATGATAATCGCAGATATTTCAGTTGGCGCTATTTATTTCACGATGACCTGTTTAATTTGCTCTAAATGTATAGCAGTGGTAAAATATTTATTTAACTTCCTTTTTTGTTCAAATAAATCACTTTTTTTTCGAATCCCTTTTAATTTTTCATTTTGTATCCATTTTTAAAGGAAAGAAAGACATCTCTTATTTTTTCTTTTTTGGCAGAGGAAAATTTTGCTAAAAACGACGCAGATTATGTAAGTACTAATAATAACAGAATGCCTAGGCTACATTAATTATTTTTAAATAAATGGATTAATTTTTACTTGTTTCTTGCTACTTTTTACAATATATGTATATTTCGATAAACGTCTCACTAGGTAAAACCCGTGACGAACGTTTATTTACACCGTAAAAAATATTGTTTTGAAATTACAAATATGTAACAATAATAATTTGATTAGCTGACTTCAATTAGGTGTTGTTTTTTATTCAACCATTATATAATCGATGCAAGATTCACTGTCTTTGTCTTTTCTTGTAGTTTTATTATTAATTGATTCGAATAAGTAATGCAGCAGAAGTGCTTCGTAGTTGTTTCTTTGGGTGTCAATATTTCAGGATGCCGATATTGAGATCTCCTAGTACTATTATATTTTCCATATTTTTACTTGTGCTAATGTTTCATGTTTCACGATGCAAGAAACAGCGATATGTCGTTATTTGTTGGAGATCAAATACATTTTTGGTTATAAGAATAATCGGCGTGTACGTATGATGAGATGCATGAATATCGAAGCGGCGAAAATTGTGTGCAAAGAAAGAGTGGTGTGGCATTCTATTCTCTCCACCTGCACACAGTGATTCTTCCAGAACAAGCCAACGAGACAAAAGTCAATTCAAAGGATTAGATTGATTGATGACTTTATGACAATAACAACCCCCCTACTCACACTTCGAGGTAAAAATTATCTCAAGTATTCTAGAGCGACGAGTCATGAGCGGTTGAAATGAACTGGTAATTCCTTTTATGTGAGCAATTTCGCAGTGGTTTCAATAACTCAACGCAGTGTTTTTATTTTTTATTCATTTTATATATTTAATATTTAAACCTTTTATCTATTATTATATAAGAATAAATAAAAATAATATAAAACAAACTTATGTAAAAAGAACTCATATTATTTATTGATTCGGCATTAACTTTGTGGAATGACATGATTATTTTATTAAAATTAAACACTATTGATTAACCTATATATACACCTAAATATATTTTTGTTCGTTAGTTTTAATTTGTACCAGAAGATGAAAACAATTGTCGTTTTCGAAACTAGTCGTAAATAAAAATAAAACTCGATAAAGTGGATTATTCAAGTGTTTATTTTTAATAAAATAAAAAGAACTCCACCGACAAGACACATAAGGTGGCGTGGAAGGTCTCTGCAGAACCAAAAAAAGTAGATTATGTTTGTAATTTTTTTTATATGAATGTTTACATGTATTTATATGTGTGTTTATCATCTATAAAACAAAAACGTCTAGCAATACTTCAAGTAAATAATATTATCACTGCTATGATGGGTTTTACTAAAGCTAGTATTTTTGTTTAAGTATTCTTAAGTATTTTTGTCCACCTACCTTGTTCTGGGTGAATCACAGTGCTGCGGGGAAGCGGCGTGATGGTTAGTAAGTTAATTGTATAATTTTTTTATCATAAAACAAAATAAATGAGATTTTCGTAGCCGAAAATAACTAATTCGCCCCAATTGAATGGACGCATTTTAATGATTTAAGATTACTGAAATTATTTTCAGCTTTATTTATTTTACTTTCAGCTGTATTTGAAGATAATGCAGATGGCCACAAGAAAGCTCGAATTTTCTCTGTATGGATTTGCTTCGTTAGAAATCCGCTTCCTTAGCTCGGTAAAATACAAATTTTTTGAATTAGCACACATAAACAACATGATCAGCGCTTCATCCACATACTAAATAAAATATATATACAGTATTTTGGGTGTCTCTTAATTGAAATATATTTTTAAATATTGTTGTATTTTTAAATATCTCAACAAAGGTTGATGGCATAGGTAGTTTTCGAAACTAGTGTTAACAATACGATACTCATGTTTTAAAAAACAAGCATTTTATTTATGTATTAATCAGTCTTGTTAAAGAAGCAGTTAGTTTGGAAACCGATAGACATTATATTATTTTTTGACATCTCATCAAAGATGAAGAAGAATATGGAAGTCTGGGCATTTACGGGGCTTACGACCGTCATAGGCTGGTTTGAGTGATCACTTTACACACGTATAACATTCACCAATTCTACCCATTATTGACAACCACGCTACTCAAATTCTTGACACACTCAAAATGTTGTTAATAAATTATCTGGTCAAATTATAAGCTTAATAATAAAAATGAAAATGGTATTTTCTGGCGTTTCTCATGTGTGTGATTATAATCCAGGTTTGGATCTCACATACTAATATAAGAGTTTCTGCTTAATAAAAAGCTTCTTTGCATCTCACCAATAGATGTCTCTAGTGAAGTTCTAGAGATGTCTCTAGTGAAGTTCATGAACAAGGTTTCTAAATTGGTTCATATATATAGAACTTCCAAGAATTTGAGTAGCGTGGTTGTCAATAATGGGTAGAATTGGTGAATGTTACACGTGTGTAAAGTGATCACTCAAACCAGCCTATGACGGTCGTAAGCCCCGTAAATGCCCAGACTTCCATATTCTTCTTCATCTTTGATGAGATGTCAAAAAATAATATGAAAATAACTCCTGTAATTGGAGATAATCCAGATTTTGTGAACAAGTATTTGGACACACTCAAAATGTTGTTAATAAATTATCTGGTCAAATTATAAGCTTAATAATAAAAATGAAAATGGTATTTTCTGGCGTTTCTCATGTGTGTGATTATAATCCAGGTTTGGATCTCACATACTAATATAAGAGTTTCTGCTTAATAAAAAGCTTCTTTGCATCTCACCAATAGATGTCTCTAGTGAAGTTCTAGAGATGTCTCTAGTGAAGTTCATGAACAAGGTTTCTAAATTGGTTCATATATATAGAACTTCCAAGAATTTGAGTAGCGTGGTTGTCAATAATGGGTAGAATTGGTGAATGTTACACGTGTGTAAAGTGATCACTCAAACCAGCCTATGACGGTCGTAAGCCCCGTAAATGCCCAGACTTCCATATTCTTCTTCATCTTTGATGAGATGTCAAAAAATAATATGAAAATAACTCCTGTAATTGGAGATAATCCAGATTTTGTGAACAAGTATTTGGACACACTCAAAATGTTGTTGATAGACATTATAATTAAGTTATAATAAAATATTTAGAGTGATTTTAAAACAAAGTTACCTTTTAATTAATGGAAAGTCACAAAGTTAGTGCTTCAAATATAAATTATATTTTATTTATGATTTGACTTTTATTCACGATTTTCTTTATGATGAGGATTTGTGAATAAACTAAGAATAGTACTAAATATGTTTAACACATTTCTTTTCCTTCAGATATTTGGTTCTCTCGCTACATACGCTGTAATCTTGAATCAGTTTTCACAAGGTATAGTTCCTTCTACAATTATAAGTTATTACTCGTGTATGTACACATATATATATGCACTAGCAGTACACAAAAGAGTCCTGGTATTAACTGTTACCTGTGGAAGTGAAGCTTGGTGTTTTCCGAAATAACGATCAAAGTAGACTCAACGCATTCCCTGCGATCCCTCAGATGAATGAGCGGCAAAACGATGTATGATAGAAATTCGAATGGTGAAATAAGTAAAGAATGACAGTCCAAGATAAGCATTGTCGATAACATTAAGAAAGGTGTGTTGAGATGGTTTGGACATTTGGTACGAATGAGTGAGGAAAGAACAGTAAAATAAATTTGTAAGGCGAATTTAGTTAGGAATAAAAGCAGAAGAAGACCGAGGAAAATCAGGAATGATCAGGTATTTCAAATACTTGAAAACGGTCAGATTTGGAGTCGGAATAATCGGCGGGTGTATATATGAAGGGATGCATAATTGTGGGAAAGGCAATCTGTTGCAAAGTCAGAGTGATGTGGCATTCTATTCTCTCAAACTACTGTAATTTAGTTAATTGTACATATAAACCATCACAAAATTTCATATATCTTTATTGAATTTTCTTTTTCAGCTAAATGATAGACCATTATCGTCAAAAAAAGTTCATTTAAATTTACAACCAAAACGAATTGAAATTGAAATAGTTGGGCCCTGTTTCTTTAAATTTATTTACATTTTGGATTTTTAAAGAAAATAAATTACTAGTCATCAGTAAAACGAGTTTTATTTACACACCGTTCCTGAATTACCAATAAATGGATTGATTTTTTTTTGTTTTTGCATTTTTGTTTCCATTTATTTTTTTCTTATTATTTTATACAACAACTCAAAATCCCACAAATGCGTTTGTGCATGGGTAAATAAAATAAAATATGTTATATATTATTAGATTAAAACCAATATTTTTAGCTTTTCCACTTTATTTTTGTTTGACCAGCGACCGGGTTTCGTCGTTACCGACATCACCAGTCTGATGATGTCGGTAACGACGAAACCCGGTCGCTGGTCAAATAAAAATAAAGTGGAAAAGCTAAAAATATTGGTTTTAATCTAATAATATATTAAAAAATGCAATTCCATCACGAAGTGTCAGTGGATAATATAAATCTATTAATAAAATATGTATTATGGTGTGATGTTTATTTTGATAAACTTAAAACATTTAAAAAATTTAGTTTTGAAAAATTAAAAAAAAAACAGAAAAATGGGTGAAAAAACATCGTTTAGTAAATGTATGGAAAATCTGAGATTAATTTTACAAAAATATTTAATTATTCAGAATATTCATAAAGTTGATTTTTTTTTACTTTTTGTTTAATTTTAACATCTGATGTAAAGAACATTTAAGATTCACAACATTTTAAGTGTTTACAAATACTCAAAAATTAAAAAAATTGAAAATCATGTTTCGAGAATGATCTTAAATACAATTTTTAAAATGTATCTCTGTTAAATAAAATAGCTTTTCAAATCAACCGTAGATTTTGGCGCAAACTCACACTTAAAACGACGAGTTAATCATATGATATATGTATATACGAGTTCTAAAAAGTTCTTGTCAATCATGGATAGAATGGCGAATGTTACACGTGTTCAAAATGATGACATAAACCAGCGTATGACGGATCATAAGCCATGTGATACCCAAACATCCATGTTCTTCTTCATATATTTTGAGATGTCAAAATATAAAGTGATCATTTAAACCAGTCAATTACAAGTCGTAACCCCTATTAATACCTATACTACCATATTCCCTCCAACAAAAATTACCTCTGTTGCAATAACTATAAAAAATATTTATTAATCCACTTATGATAATAATCTTAATTTAATATAGGGATGGATGATGGCCTGAAAGTGTTCATAACTTTGTTCTTTTATTTTTATTTCATATATTTACTCGTAATATGTATTTGCATGAAACTGTCGAAGGTTATCTTTAACAATGTTGTAATTTAATGTTCGTAAAAGACATTGATTAATGACGTACAATTTACGATAATGATTGACAATTTAGTCGCTTTTTTCATTCTGTGTCAAACAACGAATAAACACTGACATCAAACATAATTGTATTTGATCCTCTTTAGTTTATTGTTTTCTACACACGAAAAAATATGGATATCATAGTGCTTCTTCGTCCTGTTCATTACTTGATGTTGCTTTTATGTCAGTCACCCTATAGGGAATATAAAGACCCTAATGGAAAGAAAGGATATAAGTTTTCAATCATTCTCTTCGTATTAAATTTATTTTTTCTCGCTTTTCCTATTAAATGGAGTATAACTCTTTTAAGACTTTTCCGAAAATCGAGACATGACCCTTTCAAATTTAAATCGATAGCAATGACAATACATTTGTACACTTATGTGGGGACCATTTTTCATACCAACATTTTCTTCAAAAATTACATCAAATTCATCGACTCTGTTATGTCGTTGGATACAATGTTGAAGAATCATTTCATCAAACCGTGTTCAAAAGGTTTTCGGGGAATATTGATAACAGTTTTCTTCGTAGAATGTTTCGTTATTACTTTCAATATATTCTTTTTCACATACAAAGGATTTGTGTGGCGAAATTTTTCGGTCTGCCCTATTCAAAGTACAAACATTGTTTTCATTAGCTTTACGTCTTGCGTTTGTTGCTTGTATTTGAGGTTATTTTTACTGAATGACAGGCTGTCAGTTATTTTGTCACTCTTTAACGAATCTTCGAGGGATTTAAAAAATAGGTTAGCTTCTGAAATAAGGGGTCTTTGCGCGGCCCACGATAGAATTCTCGAAATATTCGCTTTGCTTATGAAAGCGTTTCAGTTCCGTGTTTTGTTTTCCATTTTAAATGTAATAGTTTTCACTCTGCACTTCATAAGCGAACTTTTCATGAACAACGATCTATATAAATATGTTAGTGGAGCCAAGCTGAAGTTTACGGATATGTGTTTCATGATTTCGTATCTTTCGATGGCTTGTCTGATTTGCTCGAAATGTATTTTACAGGTGCGTTAGAGAAAAAATAACCCACACCACTCTGTATTAGCAAATAATCTTCACATCTTCTACATTCACGCATCTCCTCATACAACACATACAGACATACTCGATCCTGCCAAGTAATCCTTAAGCTTCCTGTGCTCCCGTTTCCAACTCATAAATTTGTTACACCGCTCTTTTTTTACTCATTCGTTCCACATATCCAAACCATCTTTACACATCTTTCTTAATTTTATCGATAATGCTTATCTTAAGCTTTCATAATTTCCTTATTTCACCATTCTAAGATCCCCTCATTGATCTGAGGGATCGCGTTTCGACTGCACTCAGTCTAATTTCAGTCTTCTTTTGCACGACACACTATTAAGCTTTTTTTTAATTTTCTAAAATCATTTTGATATTGATAATTGTGTTCGTACCAAAAAAACTCCACAGACCCTAAAGTATTTATCATTGTTCCATTAAAATAAAATAATTTATTGCATTGACGTGGACAAATCGTCCGTAATTTCGTGGCAGACGAGACTATGATTAATGATTAAAAACTGTAATTTTCTTCGTTTTTTTTCTGTGTTATAAAAAGGTCCTTTATTCTGTAATTTACTTTATTATCTGAACATCGTCTCTCGTTACAAAACGAATTATGGATCTTATCCATATTTTTCGTCCAGTCCATTACTTAACGATTATTTACTGTCAGTCACCTTACACGGAAAATCATAACCAAAATGGAAGAAAAGAATACAACTTTTCGTGGCTTCTTTTCATCTTCAATGTTCTTTATCTCGCTGGGCCTATTACGTGGAGTTTTTATATGTATAACTGGTTCACACAATTAGACAACGATCCACTAAAATTTAAATCGATATCAGTTACAATCAACGTTTACAGTTACACTTTGGGTGTTTTATACAGTAATTTCATCTACAAAAATTATACGGGATTCATCGATTCTGTTATGTCTTTAGACGTTACGTTAAAAGATCTTTTCATCAACCCGAATACAAAATGGTTTCAGAGAACGTTATTTGTCGTTTTCTTGATAGAAATATCCATCGCATCTTTAAACATCACATTTATATTATGTGACGGAGTTATTTTACACGCATGTTCTATTTCCGTTGTTCATAGCAACAATATAATTCTTATCAACTTTTCCGCTTGCGCTTATTGCTTGTATTTAAGATTATACTTCATCAACTGCCGACTTTCAGTAATTCAATTATTATTTCGTGAATCTTCGGCAGATTTCAAGAAAGTCTTGGCATCTGAGATAACGAATCTATGTGAAGTACACGATGAAATACTCAAAATCTTCGCGGATCTTAATAATGCATTTCAAATACGACTATTGTGTTGCGCAGTCTGTATTCTGATTTTAATCACGCATTTTATCAGCGAAATCATAGTAGACCCGGGACAGTTCCAATTCGTTGGTGGACTCAAAATAATAATATCTGATATTTCGTTCATGGTTTTCTATCTATCAACTGCTTGTTTTATTTGCTCAAAATGTATCATGCAGGTATTCACACTATTCAAATTTCATTATTTTATTATAACGTGAACTTTTTATATTATATATATATATATATATATATATATATATATATATATATATATATATATATATATATATATATATATATATATATATATATATATATATATATATATATATATATATATATATATATATATATATATATATATATATATATATATATATATATATATACAGGGTGTCCCATAGTCCAACGTATTTCTTTTAAGGGGTGTTAGGTCAGCTTATGACTCACCAAAAAATGGAAATGTGACCTCAGTAAAAGTGCCCTAGTTTTTGAGATATTACCACTTTTATGAATTTCCCGAACATCTACGCCTTAAATCAGTTTTTTTAGTGCCACATTTTCAAATTTCCATATTTTAGGATTCAATTTTTTTATCTTTTTTAGGAAAGAAAGACATCTCTGTATATGTCGTATTTGGCTTTAGAAGATTTGCCTAAAGTGGAATCAGACATTGTAAGTATTATGTCAAATGTGCAGAAAGCTATTTTATTCTACATTAAGCATTGTCCGCCTCCGTAGTGTAATGGTCAGCATGCTCGCCTACCGTTCTGGAGGTCCCGGGTTCGATTCCCGGGGGGGTTTAATAAATATAAGTGATTTTTTCACTCTAATATTTATTCAATATTACACTGGACTGGTACCTGAAGTGGAGGGCTGATCACCTTTCGATCATGTGTAATTGATCGAGATAACACTGCGTTTATATGAAGCAGTGCCCTATGCACCATTGGGGTGCGGTAAGGGATTTATTATTATTAAGCATTAGATTTTTCCCTTGAGGAGCAAATTTTAACTAAACAACTTTTAATTAAGCACTATATATTTATCATATAACAAAAACAAATTTTATGGTTAAAAAAACACTTTATCAATATATTTTGGTTGCACTAAGAATATATATACAGTTTTTTAAATATGTTTTTTTTTCGATTGAGGAAGTCCCTACACATTACATATTTATTAATGTATTATGGTTACATTGAAAATGTATTTAAAGTATTTTAAATATGATTTTCTTTTCTGAAGGGAGCCCATTTTAACATGACAAATTACTAATTTATATTATTTTTTTATTTTTTTATTTTTTATTCATCTATTTGTGTGGTGTTAAAATATCTAACGCAATGATTCAATATCATTTCAGTTGTATATGAAGGCAATCCAAATGGCGACTCAGCAGATTCAATTTTCTCTGTGTGGATTTTTTTCATTAGACGTTCGCTTCATCAGTTCGGTAACTGACTTTCTTCTCCTACATTCTCCGTATTTTCATTCATATTCGTATATTTTTTACTCTTATTAAAGTCTGACGATATTTTATTCCAGGTTTTTGCTTCTATCACAACATATTCTGTAATCTTAAATCAATTTTATCAAGGTATGTAACATTTAACGTGATTGAATTATTTGCTTAAAACACCGTTTATTGTTGATAAAAAAGTTTTTATTAAAAATAAATATTTTGTTTCGAAAAGAAACGATTTATTGAAAGGTAAGGAGTTTAAATAATATATATTAATTTTTTTTTTTCAATTTACTTTATGTTCTAAAATTAAATTAAAATAATACCCAATACATATTCTAAAATTGTGCGCAAACGACACGTGTGGCTCCTCGCGCAGCCGGCCGCGTACTGAATCGTATATTTGAGAATACACCCGCAAACGAGAACGTCGAAACGCACCATTAAAAAAATAAAATCAGATGGTAGATAAAAATGCTTGAATTAATTTTTTTTAAATAAACATAGATAAGAATATCCTTTTATACCACAAAAATTAGTATCTTGTTTTAACAGTTAAAAGAGCTGGTTATCAATCAATTATCCTACCTTCTAAATTTTTAATAATTTTTATCGGTTGTGTTGTGATTCTATGGTTGATGTCGCGAACTCATGAGTAAGAGCTTCTGGGTTCGAACCCACTCCAACAAAACTTGATACCTTTTTTTATTAACAAAAATAATATGTATATTTTTCTTAAAACAAGAATACAAATATTTGTCCTTTTTCAAATGTTACAATGTAATAAATATTTTTTCAGGAACTCCCCACACAGCCAAGTAGTCACTTACATACAGCCTTGTTAGTCATACATTCAAAATTAATTCATTTCTTATGTATTTAGAATTTAAAAAAATATATAACTAATAATTATCAAGTATGTAATAGTACGAAAATTACCATTTAAAACTGGGACACATTCGAAATATAGGATTAAAAATATTGGTTTTAAAAAAAATAATAATAAAAAATTGATTGGATGTAATATTTTCATTTCATCCTTTATTCCACTCGTTTCATCGATTCATCATTTCAATATTTTTATGTTTTACTTTTTTTATATGAATACGTCACCAAATACTATTTGTATCGAGGCATTCATTTATATTATTTAAATTATGTTTTTGGCTTGTAAAAAACATATTGAATTAAAACAATTAGTATTCTCAACGCATTAAAAAAATATGTACATTTTCTAACCATGGATAGCTATCCCTAGGTTTTTATTTATAAAAATTTTGAAATGTTATTTCCTCCTAAAATATATTTTCAAATATATTCATGATTTGTGAATTTTGTACAAATTTTTGAGTGATACAAACAAAAATAATATTAATAATCTATATTATAAAGACAACATTTTGAGTGTATCCAAATACTTGTTCACAAATCTGGATTATCTCCAATTATAGGAGTTTTTCATATGCCTAGACTTCCATATTCTTCTTCATCTTTGATGAGATGTCAAAAAATTATATTGTAAAGCGCAATTATCACAAAATATCATCTCAAGAGCACTTAAATCAGTGCATAGAACAACCCTTCAAACTAGCCAATGACAAGTCGTAAACCTCTATTTTCCCCACTCAATTACAGAGATATTGATAAAAAAAATCATTAAATTATTTCAAGAATTCGCCCCAGTTAACGTCACAACGTCATTTTCGAACTTTTGATTACAGTTGCATAACTTCTTCGCCGAGTCGTAAAATAAAACATAGTCAACAGTCCAAGATAACAATGGTCCTATCAATTTTACAACAGCTCATTTAACACGATTGTTACAAATAACGGAATGCAGTACAAACATGTTACATTATGGCTACATGGGACCCATAAACATCTCAGTGAGAGGTGCATGCTGTGATGTAACACGCGGGTCGTGGGTGATCGGACATTTCGCAGTGAATTATTAAGTTACGCCAAATTAATGACCATAGTGCAACCAGTTTAAAAACAAGCCTCAGCATATATTATTACATATAATTATAATACAAAAGTAAAAATAGTTATTTTGTTGAATATCCATACATGGAAAAACCTTTTGAGATGGAATATGAATTTATTTATTGATTTGGCGTTTAATTTGTAGAACTCCATTCGTTTGATAATGCCCTAACAAGGCGAAACAATTGTCACAATATAATTTTTTATGTGTTTTTGTTAATAAAATACAACTTAGTAGACTCAAAAAATCTGTGTTTGATTTAAAATTAATACATAAATGGAATATGAATGTCTGCTTACGACCTGTCTGGTTTGAGAGATTTCATTATATATTATGCTTTAATTGAAAAATAATTCAAATTTTTCGATGGGAGATAATTTGCTTCGTCAATATTTTGTCCTTATTCCCATAATTGATTCGGCAGTCATTTTGTGGTAATATGTATCCATTTTTTATTTAAGTGTTACTTGGTAAATACGGTGTTTGAAAAAGATGCGGAATGCGTCGAAACACGTGCCACAATATATTTTGAGAAAAACTGGTATTTGCCGAATAAAACAAAAATTCCAAATTCTTTATCTCCATCTCAACAGACCTCTTGATCGATCTTCACATATTCTCGGCACCATCTATAGTTGATTCTAGATGTCAATAAAAATAACTCCTAAGTGGATAAACGCAGATTTGTGAAGAAAGATTGAGACACACTCAAAATATTATTAATTTCAATATTCAATATTGTCCGCCTCCGTAGTGTAATGGTCAGCACACTCGGCTACCGTTCTGGAGGTCCCGGGTTCGATTCCCAAGGGGGGTAAAATATATATTAGTGATTTTTTCACTGTAATATTTATTCAAAATTACCATGGACTGGTACCTGAAGCGGAGGGCTGATCACCTTTCCTTCATGTATAAACGATCAAGATAACACTGCGTTTATATGACACAGTGCCCTATGCACTATTTGGGTGCGGATTATGGTTTTATTATTATTAAAGAAAAAATGTAAAATAAAAACCTTATATTTATAAGTTCACATGTTTGTCCATCTCCGTGGTGTAATGGCCAGTATGTTAAGCTGCCATGTTGGAGGTCCCGAGTTCAATTCCCAGGGGGGTAAAAATAAATATTAATGATTTCACACTCTAATATTTATTTAATATTACCCTGGACTGGTCCCTGAAGTGCAGCACTGATCAACTTGCCTTCATGTAAGTAAGGATCAAGATCACACTGCGTCACTGCGATGCAGTACTCTATGCACCATTGTGTGCGGATAAGGGTTGAAGAAGGCACAAAAGTACTGATTTTTATAATCACGTGGAATAAGAATGCGAAATATTTCAATTGTTTTAAACTGAGATATAGCAGAAGCGACCAATTTAAATGTAAAGTAAATGCTAAACATCAATTTAATCCGTTATTTTAAGGAATTGCATACATGTATAATATTATGATCAAGATATAATACATCTGTGCGCCATCTTGTCAATAAAATTATGCAATGCTATTATACTTACTTTTTCCACTCTCTTGCATTGTTATCTAATATTGGCCATTCATTGCAGAAAGAATAAAAAAACGATATACATAGATATTATATGCGCATATCAAGTGTATTATACATACTAACAGTCTAACGTGTAATGTAGATTGTAAATAAAAACATAAAATTATGATGATTATTTACGCCTTCACTTTTTACGGACTTTCAATTTATGACTAACTCCGCAACCATAGAGTAACAGTCAGCATGCTCGGCTACCGTACTGGAGGTCCCGGGTTCGACTCCCAGGGGTGTCAAATAAAAATAAGAGATTTTTTAACTCTAATATTGATTGATTACCCTGGACTGGTGCCTGAAGCGGAGGGCCGATCACCTTTCCTTCATGTGTTTACGGTCAAGCTAACACTGCGTTTATGTGATGCAGTGCCCTAAGCACCATCGGGTGCGGATGAGGGTTAGAAGAAGAAGAAGAAGAAAAGACAATTTAAAGTTACAGATACCGGTCAAAAACGGAAAATCAATTTTACCATACGTTATTTTTTTAACTTTGAATTAAAAATATTATTTATTTATTTTAAAACATATTACATACGTACATAAGTCATACATATAATGTTCCCGATGAGTAATTTCCATTTTTCATTTTGGGACATGAGATTTAGGTTGACAAGACTAAAACACAAATAAGAAATAGTCGGGTTGTGTTCCCGTGGTTAGTGTTGCGGACTCTTAAGTCAGAGTTTCTTGGTTCGAACCCACTCTACCACAAGTTGATACCTACTCCTAATAATGAGTCGCTCAGGCTCACAGAAATACAATAGTATGAAATTGAAATATTTGTGTAAATAATAAAAACACAAATATTTCTCTCTTTTTTTTTAATCTTTAAAAATATATAATAAATTGAACTAAACCTACATAGGGCAAATATAAAATATAAAACAATAAACAGTTATAGTAAATAAGCAAAAAAATAAGGTAAGAAGCACGTTTAAAGAAAACAAATGAGAAAATAATACTTGTAACTTAATAGATTTATATTATCCACTGACACTTCGTGATGGAATTGCATTTTTAATATATTATTAGATTAAAACCAATATTTTTAGCTTTCCCACTTTTTTTATTTGACCAGCGACCGGGTTTCGTCGTTACCGACATCATCAGACTGGTGATGTTGGTAACGACGAAACCCGGTCGCTGGTCAAATAAAAAAGTGGAAAAGCTAAAAATATTGGTTTTAATCTAATAATATATTACTTGTAACTTAAACAAATGTCTTTCCATAAAGTATTATTTCAATCAATTTATTTTGGATCTCTATCTGGATTCTATTTTAAACACATATCATTCTGACAATTCGCATTATATGTACGATCTGTTAAGAATCCTCTCAAAAAAATTAAACATTAATTTTGTATTTGCGATAAAAACATCAAACTTGTATTTGTGTGTTAATAACATACTATATGTACATCATGTGAAATTTGTCGTGTTGCAACCTTATGTTACTCTCCCTTTATCTTTTCTATTCTCGAACCTAACATCAAATATTTATGTAAATTTCTCTCGCCATTAATCTGTATTAAACACACTTGACAAAATTTTGTAATGTGTTTTCTATTCTTTAATTTGAATTTCTATATCTTTATGGAATCCTAAATTCCTTAAGGTACATCAAACGTTTTTATAATAGATATTTCTTACAACAATACTTTCATGTTACATTTACAAATTTACGAGGCAAATTTAGTTTGGAAAAGGAGCAAAGGAATACCTATGAAAGCTTGCCACGATTAGGTATGTCAAATACTTGAAAGCGGTCGGGTGAGGAGTCGAAACAATCGGCAAATCATCGGAATGTTTGCAAAGATAGCTATTCTCTCTGCCTACCCCCGTAGTGAAGAGCAGTGATGGTTAGTTGGTTAAAAATGGTTGAAAAAAATCAAATAAATTGTGAATACATTATTTAAGATCTTAGCACGTTTAAAATACCTACCATTTTTATATATTTTGTATAATTTTTCTACAAATTTCGTTCCCTTTTTCGCCTCATTTTTTAGCTATTTGATTAGTTCTCTCCAATAAAGAGACTGAGCTCTTGTGCTTGAAGAGGGACTTACACTTGCAAGTTATGTTTGTTGGTAATTCAATTTATTTTTATTTAAAAAAATGTATGATGTATCATACACTTTGATATTTTGCAATTGCAATATTACATAAAGGAAATACCAAATTTTCGTAATAGGCAGACAGACTCACGTACGGCTATAACACGGCTATGACAGTACCCGACTACTTGACTCACTTATTTTATTGTCAAGAGTAAAATAATTTTCCAATTTGTCATCATGCAACTCTACATCATAAAAAGAGTGGAAAGTTCATTACAGAGGAGGCCAAAATTTGAATAATCACTTGTTTAAAAAAAATATGCTACTGTACAAACTAATAAAAACAATATAAAAAATTTACAAAATTTTGAGTGTGTCCATATTTTTCTTCATCTTTGATGAGATGTCAAAAAATAATATGAATATAACTCCTGTAATTGGAGATAATCCAGATTTTGTGAACAAGTATTTTGACACATTCAAAATGTTGTAAATAAATTATCAAATTATAAGCTTAAATAATAAAAATGAAATTGATATTTTCTGGCGTTTTTAATCAGATTATTATTCCACAAAGTTAATAAATAAGAAGCAGTATATACTGTTTAGATGATGAAGGTATATTTTTTTAAATATCGATAATCTTACGAATATAAACGCTTTTTATGGCGTTAGCAGGTTCTCAGTGGATTTTTTGTACACAATGTGAATTCATATATAAAATTACGCCAGTTTATAAAAAATAATTAAACTTTCCTATTCAGCAACCTTTTTTGCTATATTGTTTAGTATTTAAATTATATTTTATATTTTTGATACGGGTTAATCACTTCAAATCAAACATTTTACATACCAAATTAGACGCCTTACAATACAAAATTGGACGTTTTACAAAACAAATTGGAGATTATATTGTATTCAATGTAGTATTGAAAATCTTGTCTGAAAACTTGAGTACACATCTCGCGCACAAACTATGACAGCACGCCGCGCAGGCTTGCCAACTTGCTAGTCTTAAGAAATAAAAGATGTACGCAGGTATTCACACTGACGGTATATGTAATACGTATAAAAAAATATTTTTGAAATTCTAACTTTTTAATAAAATACAATATAACGTCCAATTTGTTCTGTAAAACTTCCAATTTGATTTGTAAGGTGTCCAATTTGGTTTGTAAAACGTCCAATATGATATGAAAAACTTATTTATATGTATGTGTTTTGTTAAATAGAATTGATCTACCAAAATACGAGTTCTTTCTTAGAACCTACGCCGCCACATTTTTGGCTCATCTTCTAATAATAAGCAAAAGTGAAACGGCCTTTCAAACTCTGCCACCTGTAACTGCGGCGCAATCGCGGGGTCATTAACTAAACCTTCTAAAATCACAATAATTACGACAACTGTCGCCGAATGATCTCTATAATAACCATGTTTCTACCGACGGAACGACTCCTAACCGCATCACTATCCCATTCATACTCATTCTACCCAATACTAGAACGAGTGAAATAAAAAAGGCAGGAATATTGGAAACAGTGGTTACTGCACATATCACGTACATTCTCGAACAAATATTGGTACATTGTGACAATAAAATGATAATATTGACATCTCAAATGAAAAAAATTGAAATCATGTTTTTTTTAGGCGTCTAGTATGTAAAATAATTCTAAGAATGATGATCACTTCATGACAATCAAGGCTAAATAAAAGATTGAGACCAGGACTGATTACCTTGCTTTTATAAAATTAAAGCTTTAAGTGAAAACCCTATTTCATGCAGTAACTGAACCATCACTGGGGCGAATAAGGGTCAAAAAAATGCAAAAAATTTCTAAATGTCTCGATTAAGATGAAGCATTTATTTTTTTAAACAATATATATATAATATATACATATATATATTTATAAATAAATAAATATATATATATACATATATATATGTATATATATATATATATATATATATATATATATATATATATATATATATATATATATATATATATATATATATATATATATATATATATATATTTATGTATTTCACATGTATAACTAATACTATTTTACTTATTGTATGTGATAAAAGTTACACATCGCCCAAAAAAGGCGAAAACCGTCATGAAAAGTTAACAACATTTTGAGTGTGTCCAAATACTTCACAAAACAATTTTCATCTCACCAATAGATGTCTCTAGTGAAGTTCTAGTGATTCGAGAATAATATTTTAAAATTGGTTCATATATATATATATATATATATATATATATATATATATATATATATATATATATATATATATATATATATATATATATATATATATATATATATATATATATATATATATATTTATATTTATATAATTTGAGTTTATATAGTTAATATAATTTCCAATAATTTGAGTAGTGTGGTTGTCAATAATGGGTAGAATTGGTGAATGTTACATAGTGTAAAGTGACCACTTAAACCGGCCTATGACGGTCGTCAGCCCCGTAAATGCCCAGACTTCCATATTCTTCTTCTATTTTGATGAGATGTCAAAAAATAATATAAAAAGTTAATGTTCATATAAGAGGTCTAAGGTTGTAGAGTAAAATGAGGATACCACTAGATCAACTTTTTTTTTTAAATTTATCTTGTGTGTATAAAAATAGTAATAAAAATGATAACTCCATTGGCAAACTACGCATGGTGGGTTGATTGGCCTCAGCCAAAATAAATACATTCCTTAAATTTATTAAACAAAGCTGTTTTAATGATACATCATAGAAATAAATTAAAATCGTTTATTCTTGAATATTGTTTACAAAGCTGTATAAATGAAACATGATAGAAATAAATTAATATAGGTATTCCTAAAATATGTTCAACAAAGCTGTTTATATCTCACACGATTTTGGGACATGCGTGGTTCGTGGTGTAACCCGATCACACATTGCCACACACTGTGTCGAACCACGCGAACCACGCGACACTTTCACGAGACGCAGCGGAAAATCGAAAATGTTCGGTCGTGCACAATGGCCGGACAGTGAGCACAATGGCGGATTAGATCGGTATGAATGTCACGTCTTCTTTGTGCGAAATCGCTAAAACTTATTCACCAACTAAAAGAAAATAAATCACTCGTGATGCCACGGCGTTCAGCTTTCATAACAACTAACCCCTTTGTATCAGAGATAATTTCCTGAAAAAAAGTATTTTGATAAGTGACTTAAATGTGATTTTATAATATAATTACGAATTTGGCAAAGATGACGAGTATTTTTTTTCTTGGCAAATTTACTTTTTTAATTAAACTTCATGTATAGAAAATAAATACGTACATTGGCAAGCTTATTGCTAAAAAGCAATATATTCTTAAAATTTACTATTTTACCAAGTTCGTTCCTGGATCTATCCCAAATTATCGTCTTTGTAAAATGTCGGGGTCAGCTCTCCTCGTCCTCAGGTTGTAGGTCCTTCTGTCATAGACAGCGTCACCTAGGCCATGCCTTCGAAACATATTATCTTTATGCAGCATCCATGATTTAAAAAAATACATTTCATAATTTATTATATAATAATTACAAGTACGAAAATAAAATATTAATACAAAAAAATCCCACAAAGGCATGGCCTGTGTGTGGGTTAACATTTTATTTTAGGTTATAATAAAGGGCACTGAAGTTTTTGGTCTTCTTCTAGATGTCTTTCGAGGAAGATTCACAGCGATTGTCTGGTTCACAATATGATCAGGTTCTCTGCGTCCTGTGTGCCCTCCCGCCTCAATTGATAACGGCCATGAAAAGTTAATGTTCCTAGTATAAAGTTCATTGTATACTATTTTACCGAGTGAATTACATAAATTAAAATGGATATACATACGTATTAACACAAAGTGCCGAATAAACGTACTAAATTGTTATTAATATTATTTAACTTGAGTTAACTTAATTCCAAATTATTTTTTGACATCTCATCAAAGATGAAGAAGAATATGGAAGTCTGGGCATTTACGGGGCTGGCGAATTTAGAACCAATCTAAATTGGTTCATATATATACATAGAACTTCCAAGAATTTGAGTAGTGTGGTTGTCAATAATGGGTAGAATTGGTGAATGTTACACGTGTGTAAAGTGATCACTTAAACTAGCCTATGACGGTCGTCAGCCCCGTAAATGCCCAGACTTCCATATTTTTCTTCATCTTTGATGAGATGTCAAAAAATAATATGAAAATAACTCCTGTAATTGGAGATAATCCAGATTTTGTGAACAAGTATTTGGACACACTCAAATGTTGTAATTCCAAATGTTGAGGTAAAGTGTGCAAGAGTGAAGGGTCTAAGCTTCTAATGGAATATACTCGTATATTATACATACATTACATTAATAAACTTTAAAAAAATGTTATTTAAGTACTATACAATATTTAAAAAATTTAATCATCATGTAATTTCATCAATTTAATGCCAAATCAATGAGTACAAAATAAAAACATAACAATACATACATACTAATTTATTTTTAACGTAAAGTTTGTGTCCTTTCAATATGTAACAGTAAATGAGAAAGGGTTAACGAAATTAAATGGGAGCTATATTTCGGCATTTCTAGCAAAACAACTTACTCTTTTGTGCAATCATGTCTAGTGATTACATGACAATGTTGTTTATGGTTAGAAGTCAGAGTAACAGATTCATCAACTCTTACGAGAAATTAGATAGGTCATTATTGGTCTCCATAATGATGTGAATAGGTCAAGAAAATATTTTTGTACATGAGACACTGGATTATTCAAGCCACGGATGATATACGAATACTATAGGTGTAGTATTATAGGTCCGCCTCCGTTGTGTAATGGTCGGCACGCTCGACTACCGTTCTGGAGGTCCCGAGTTCGATTCTCAGGGGGGGGGCAAATAAATATAAGTGCTTTTCTCACTCGAATATGTATTCAATATTACCCTGGACTGCTGGTACCTAAAGCGGAGGATGGATTACCTTTCCTTTATGTTTTAATGATCAAGATAACACTGCATTTATATTATGCAGTGCCCTGTGCACCATTGGGGTGCGGATAAGGGTTTGAAGATGACGATGATATGCCTTTAATATTGATATATCAACCGTAGGGTGAGTAATCCGTTTGTCTAAAAAATAATAATAAAAAGTATTTGATTCTTTGGTGACAAGAATGTAAAATTCCTTCCAATTAACCATTTTGGATTACCTTAGAAACTCCTTCGAAAACAGTTTATTTATGAAGACGTTTCTTCATAGATGAATTAATTTCTATCAAACACAATTAATCTTAGTATTATCCCAATAAAATAATCTCAATCTATTACAGCTAAATCTACGTTTGAATAATAACATGTTATTATTCAGAACCTGATGATGGAAGTTTAGTTTCCGATACTAGTTGTCATTAATAAACTCAAGTGGTATAAAAACAAGTGTTTCCTTAATCATTTTAAGATATGACTGAATGATAGCTATTGTTAAATTTAATATATCGCTCACTCCTTTTAACAACGTCATATCAAAAATCGACAATTTTCAGTTGTGCATGTTTTCGGAATGCCCAGAAAATGTACTATATTCCAGTAAAAGAGGCATATTTTAAACTTAATATTTACCCGCTACAGGGCAGAAAGTGTTGTTTTTGCATTTTGAAGAAAAGGTATTGTTCAATTATTTTTTTTGAAATATACGCAATATTTTTCAAATGGAGAAAAAAGCTTCAGGTTTTACCTAAAAAGATTT
Source organism: Brachycentrus maculatus (assembly GCF_059751285.1). NCBI lineage: Eukaryota > Metazoa > Arthropoda > Insecta > Trichoptera > Brachycentridae > Brachycentrus > Brachycentrus maculatus. The sequence continues at coordinate 404,779 of NW_028280792.1, forward strand.
GTTGCACAGTTAAAAGTTCAATAAGTGGCTTGATATATATTTTTAATGCGTTTCAATATATTCTCAAACTTTAAAAACGATATTGTGAAAAATCAAGTTTTTGATACATGACGTTGTTGAAAGGAGAGAGCGATATGTACCCCATATTAATACCCAATATCTCTAACTTTCTGCCAATCATGAGTTGTAATCGATCAACAAAACAACTAATCGAACACAGACAACAAATTAATGTCAAGAAGTGATTCCTTATGTTGTAGCATGCCATCTTATGTCCTTGTACTTACGTAAGCTGATGTAATGACATAGGAAGAGAAATAGTAACGAATGATGTATCGATATGAATAATGATAAGTGTGCTCAAATGATCTTTTGCGGTTGCCGCCAATTTTTGAAAGTTGTGATCTTTTGTGTGAAGTAGTTGGTAGAAAGGTGAATGGTTACTGGTTCCATGTTATTCAATCCACTTATTTACTACTGTAGATAATACTAGAATATAATATTATTTTTCGACTTCTCAACATAGATGAAGAAGCATATGTAATACGTAAATTCCCGGACTTATACTATCTATATTCTTCTTCATATATTGCTCACTCATTTCAAGAATATTTCAAATCAAAAAACTTTTTTTTTCTGGAGAACATTTTTAATGCTTAAAAATATAATAAAATGTATAAAAAATATATATCAAGCCACTTATTGAACTTTTTAGTGTGCAACAGATTTTTTTAGGTAAAACCTGAATGTTTTTTCTCCATTTGAAAAATATTTTAAAAATTAAAAAAATAAATTAAACAATACCTTTTCTTCAAAATGCAAAAACAACACTTTCTTCTGCCTTGTAACGAGTAAATAATAAATAAAAAATATGTCGCTTTTGCTGGAATATATAGCATTTTCTGGGCATTCTGAAAACATACACAACTGAAAATTGACGATTGTTGATATATAACGTTGTTGAAAGGAGTGAGCGATATATTGAGATGTCAAAAAATTATATCATAAATAACTCCTATAATTTGAGATTATCCAGATTTGTGAACAAGTATTTGGACACACTCGAAAAGTTGTTAATAAATTATCTAGTCAAATTATAATCTAAAAATATAAAATGAAACGGTTATTTTCTGGCGTTCCTCATGTATGTGATTATAATCCAGGATTCGGACCTCACATACAAATATAAGAGTTCCCGCTCAATAAAAAAGCTTCTTCGTCTCACCAATAAATGTCACTAGTGGAAATTCTATTGATTCTTATACAATGTTTCAAAATTGGATCATATGTATATAGAACATCCAAGAATTTGAGTAGTGTGGTTGTCAATCATGGGTAGAACCCTTATCCGCACCCCGATGCTGCATAGGGCACTGCATCATATAAACGCAGTGTTATCTTGATGTTATCATGAACACATGAAGGAAAGGTGATCAGCCCTCCGCTTCAGGTACCAGTCCAGGGTAATATTGAATAAATATTAGAGTTAAAAAATCACTTGTATTTATTTGACCCCCTCTGGGAATCGAACCTGGGACCTCCAGAATTTCATATTTAAGGTATCACAAACCATTAAAATCAGTATTACCAATTGAAGCCAATCAATGACAAGTGTCGAATTTTAATAAACTTAATATTTTCATGCATTTTTTTTAATCGTCCTTTTGAGGTGCTCTCCCTCTCTCTCTCTCTCTCTCTCTGTCTCTCACACTAAGTCTATCTTATTCTTTATTTTATAAGATGTATCACTTATATTTTTATAATTTGCAGATAAGTACTTCAATTTGTTTTAATAGAATGTATCAAAATTACTTTTTAATTGATGCTAGTCTTGTATACTTTTTCCTTTTTTTTTAAATAACACTAAGTCTATCTTATTCTTTTTTTATAATATGTTTCACTTCTATTTTTTAATTTGCAGAAAAATACTTTAATTTGTTTCAATAGAATGTATTGAAATTACTTTTTTAATTGATGCTAGTCTTGTAAACTTGTTCTTTTTTTAAATTCGTAAGTAGGTACTAGAATTCTTTGATTGAAATGTCTGTCATAGAAAGTTGTCCATAGAATGTGTCAAAGATAGCAAACTCTTTATCAATCAGTGGCTCCGTGATGCATGCCGCATAGGTACTCCAAAAATGTTATTTTTTTATTAATCACAGTTGAAAATGAAAGTTTGACATTTAAAGGCAACATTACTGAGCTGTTAAGTAACGGATATGCACTTGGCATGTAGTGGAATCCACTTCAAATGACTTGTTCTCTTTTTTGCATAATCCGTGGAACAACTTTCATCGTTTCTTCCAAAACTTGTTCTCGTACAAAGTAAAGGGCTAGTCAGTGATTTTTAATAGTTAAAAGTTATTCAGCCAACCATAGATTATAAGATCACCATAGAGATAACGAGCCTTCATATTTAATTACCGTAAATATATTCGTAATTACCTCTAATTATTTTTCCTTTTAAAATTAATCGATTTAGCTCATCATATGTACCTATATGTGACATATTAATCGCAATGAAAGAAAGTACCTTTAAAAGGTTGCTACTATTACCACCAAAACCATCACGCCGTTTCATGGGTAGGCAGAGAGGATGGAATGCCACACTCATTTGTCCTGTTATGCATACCTAGCTTCTTCTACATAGAAATTTAATATAAAAAACTTGTATAATACCACGTATGGGTTTATTATTACAAACACGAATACTTTCAAGAACTACGTATGCTCTTATCAATAGGCAAAAATACAATCCCTTGTTATATAAAAAAATAGAAAAGTTTGTATTTTAACCTTTTAGAAATTCAATATAAAATAATAATAAAAAACTTGTATAATACCACGTATGGGTTTATTATTACAAACACGAATACTTTCAAGAACTACGTATGCTCTTATCAATAGGCAAAAATACAATCCCTTGTTATATAAAAAAATAGAAAAGTTTGTATTTTAACCTTTTAGAAATTCAATATAAAATAATAATAAAAAACTTGTATAATACCACGTATGGGTTTATTATTACGAACACGAATACTTTCAAGAACTACGTATGTTCTTATCAATAGGCAAAAATACAATCCCTTGTTATATAAAAAAATAGAAAAATTTGTATTTTAACCTTGAGAACATCTGTAGAATCATGAGAACATCTGTAGTTCTCGAAACTAGCCGTGTTTACATTAATAAACTCTTAAAAGTAGTATTATACGAGTGCTTTATTTTATTTTTAAATCTTGAGAAAAAATTCTAAGCAATAACACTTTTAAATGAATTATTTAAAATGTATTAGTGTATCAATTAAATCAAACACAGATTTTTTGAGTCAATTGTTTTGCCTAGTTATAGCATTTACAAGACATTCGTTTGAAAATGCCATAGCTAGGCGAAACGACTGTCACAATATTGATTTGTATGTGTTTTTAACAATAAAATACAACTTAGTAGACTCATAAAATCCGTGCTGATATAATAATTAATACATAAATTAAAACGGAGTTCTACAAATTAAACGCCAACTCAATAAATAAATATTTTATTTTCATAATATATTACATACATAAGTCATATACCTATATATATAATATTCCCGATGAGTAATTTCTATTTCTCATTTTGGGACATGGGATTAAGGTTAACAAGACTGGAACACAAATAATAAAGTTACAAAAAAGTTTTTTTTGAAATAACCAAAACTAATACATGGCAAAATATAAAAACAATAAATAGGTATAATAAATAGGCACAAGAAGCATATATATTAAAAGAAATAAATGAGAAAAACATAAGGTAAGAAGCATATTTAAAATAAACAAATGAGAAAATATAAAAAAAAGGTAAAAACAAAATAAGAAAATATGACTAAACACTACATACCATATATATCTATCCATAAAGTATTTTTTCAGATCTTTTATTTTGGATCCCCGAATGGGTTATATAAAAAATTATATGTAAATATATATATATATATATATATATATATATATATATATATATATATATATATATATATATATATATATATATATATATATATATACAATATATATAAAATATATTTATAAGGCAGAATATCAAATACACATTATAATGTATTACGTATTTGTTAGTGAATTCATTAATGAATATTATTCATAATTATTAAAATATTATTATAAATGACATGAATTGATTTATGAACCTCAAAAAATGAATGTTCATCGTTCGTTTCAATGAATGTTTGATGAATAAACACTGTGAGCTATTCGCCGATAATTAATAACATCATTACGTTATAAATTACAAGACTTAGCATCGGAACTGTGTGGCATCCGTTACGTACTTCCGTTTCCGCAGTTGTGACGTCACGTATGGCGAACTTTTACCGGTGACATCATTTAATATAATAAAGAACAGTGCGGTAGCGATGCCTATTACCGATTTTCTTAATTCATTACTTGTGTTCAGAACAATACACAATATAATTTAAAGTTGTAATCTTCCAATTAAGATTGCTAAAAATCGATGAAAATTACCCGCATTGTCAATATCCAAGTTACACGAGCAAGTGCAAGTATAGGTCTATCACTCCTTTCAACAACGTCAAATATAAAAAAACATGATTTTTCAGGAGATCGTTTTTAAAGTTTAAGAATATAATAAAATGTATTAAAAATAAATATCAAGCCACATATTGAACTTTTTATTATGCAACAGATCTTTTTACATCCATACATTAGGTTTGGATATGTATATATATATACATATTTAAAAATTTATGTATACAATTGAAAATTTTAATATGTGCCATTTTACAATGTTTACGAAGCAATTAAAGTTAAATTTTTTTTAAAGCCATGAACAATTTTTTATATTTACATATTTATATATTATATATATATATTATATATATTATATATATATATATATATATATATATATATATATATATATATATATATATATATATATATATATATATATATATATATATATATGTATATATATATGTATATGTATATAGATAAATAAATATAAATATATATATATATATATATATATATATTCATATGTATATATATATATATATATATATATATATATATATATATATATATATATATATATATATATATATATATATATATATATATATATATATATATATATATATATATATATATATATATATATATATATATATATATATATATATATATATATATATATTTCACTGGCGAGGTAATGGTTCAATTTCGTATTACTGTGCAGTATTGAGATTGACTTATTCGTTTATACGCCCTGACATAGTGACACCCGTGCTGTGAATTCCAACCGTCACTTTCACTGTAGACGATTGTCTTATAACCATAATATATCCACTTGTATTATCCATCAACTGCAATATGGATTCTATTATATTACGAACATTCCATTACCGCGGATAAAAGGAACATTCGCGAATAATGGCCGGCCTTTGTATATTGGCACTAAACGATGTGCAAAATATGACAGGACCATTCAATAGGATAGATTTCAATAAACATAAAAGCGAAATAATTTTCTCCGGTTTTTATGCAATGCATCTCGTGAAATGTTTATTTATGTGTATGTGTTACATATCTGTCAATATACATATTTTCTGTCGGCTTAATTGAAGCCCATGCAATCTCTCAAACGTATGTGACGAAAATATGTATGATAGATGTTCCAGTGGTGATGTAAGGAAAAAAAATGCAAGGCTGAGAAAAGCACTATCGATGAAATTAAGAAAGGCGTGTTGAAAATAAACTCAACACACCTTTGTTACAATGATTAAAGAAAACACTTCGTTTTTTACCACTTGAGTTTTATTATAGACTACATGTTTCAGAAGTTAAACTTCCATCATTCAGGTCTGTATAAAACATGTAGTCTATAATATAACTCAAGTGGTAAAAAACGAAGTGTTTTCTTTAATCATTGTAACATGTCTTACCACAAAGTTAATGCCGAAACAATAAATAAAATACCTTTGTTAATTTAATAATATTTATTAATTTAATAATAAGTTCTTCTTTTTCTTCTCCCTTATTATAGATCCTCGAATCTGTCACGCCATCGCTTTGGAGGTCTTCCAGGTGGTCTTTTTCCGTCTAGTTTCTCTCGAAGAGCAATGCGGCCAGTCTATTTTCTTTCATTTATTGATATGGGCATTCCAGACTCATCTTTATATCACCGATAAAAACACCCGTCACAGTTGTAAACAAGAACACGCGTATTCAACACTGGGTTAAAATTTCAAAGTTTTCTATGAATTACTCATGGATATTTAAGATTTCGTACAAAAATTGAAATTTTTACTGATGAAGACACTCAACATAATTAGTACGTACTTGGGTATATTATAAATATTATTTACAATTCTTTAGGTTTGGGATGATAAATCTATATAATTATACCTTTTTTCCAATTTGTATGTTATCTGTTCTTTCATATTACAGAAGTTTAACCCTAGATAACTAAACATTCGTCCACGCGACGATACCCTTCTCCGAAAAAGTCAAGTGCACTTACTTCCCTGCACCCCGCACCCGCCAGGCTCTGTTTAAGGAATAGTGATTTATCGTTAAATGTCTCTTACATTCATTCCTAATAAACTAAACTTAAGTGTCATGTAACGTTTTTAATTGCATAGTCCGCCTGATGAATGTTTAATTACTATGTATCTACGAATATAATTAAGTTATCTAGGATAAAGTCAATGAAAAAATAACAAAACCTTTACTATGGTAAACGATTTTTTTTTCATTATCAGTTGGTCAATTCAGTGATCTAATTTAAGAGTCAGAAATGACGGAGATAACCATATTATCTACTCAATACAATAAGTTCTTTAATGCGCGTCTGAACATATCGTAGTCATACAGGAGAAAGTGACCAAGTGCATTTTTTACAAATACGTGATCATTGACTATTTGATATCTTACTAGCTTAATATTGCCCAGAAAAATATCCTTAAGGATTTTAAACATGGAATTTTAATATATTAGAAGTATAAAAAATGACTAACTGCATTTATGTTTATTTTCTTGCCAAGTAAAAGTGACTTAAATGGCGCTCCTGAACATTTTACGTTTTGTCAGTTGGTCACTTTCTCCTGTACGACTACGATATACAAATGATAAAATATAAATTTTGTAAATCTTAAACCTCATACGGTTTTCTTGCGTGAATAGCCTGTCCATAAAAGCTCGTATCTTTACATGCACATTATTTTTGTCAAAATCTAAAATTACATAACTATTACGCGGACATTTTGTAAATTAGGTGATGTCACTGCTAAAAATGAACTTAGGTGTTTTACAAAAGGCCCTTTGATATTGTTTGTGGCTGTAAAGAGTAAAAAGGTCTTTTGTGTAGGTACTCTCTTGATCTACTTTTCGTTTGAACGGGTATGTAATACCATTAGCGTTGACAGAAATGACTCTTTCAAATTTACCAATAAGAAAAAAAGGTCAATAGGCAAAATAGAAGATTGAAGAGGTATGTGCAAAAGGCAGATCTCCTAGCTTCGGAATATACGAGCTAGGACAGAGATCAGAACCGTTGAAGCACTGTTTAGAGCTGCCCATGACAGTTATACATACTCTCAAATGATGAGTTTACTTGTGGGACCTGACATGGCGTATGAAGAAGAAAAAGAAGAAGATGTCGTAGTACAATTCCAGGGCTTACATGTTCTTATGTCAGTATAGGTAATCCTCGTTTTGCGTCGATGGGATTTACACCGATTCACAACTACGCCGGTTGGTGCCTGTCGTGGGTTTCTATAATCAAGAATTTGAAGAGTTGATGGAGGAATTGGATCGCCCTTAATCAGAAAATGCTGAAGAAGTAGAGTAGGGTGAGAAATAAAATTATGGGGAGATCCTAAAAACGACCCATCTAGCTCGTATACTTTTTTCCATAGAAAAATTAATAGTTGATCTCTGTGAGATAAATGGGGATTTCGAAAGAAGCTCAAATGTTAAAAGAAGCGTCACAGCTAGCGTTCGCCTTTATGCTGTGATTCTGCAAGAAAGGAAGCAATAATCGAAGCAAATAAAATTGGATTTTTTTTCAAACCGTGTGAGAATTTAATTTCATGCCGACGAACTGGTGAATTAATATTTAATTTTGAAAATTCATCAATCATATCAAGTGATTATTCATTTTTTAAACACAATTATTTTTTTATCAAATACATTTACAATTTATTTTGTATAAACATAGACTATTTATTAAATAGACATATTAGATTGTTACCATATCAAGTGATTATTTATTTTGTAATTTTATATTTTTAAATTCGTTTACTATTTATTTTGAATATACACAGACTGTATATTAAATATTGTAAACTTTATGTCGTCCATTATATTTGTGTTCATAATACGCCGATTTTTTTACGCCGAACGTAACCGCTGCGTAAAACGAGGTTTACCTTTATTTTCTCAAGAAAGTAGGCACGTATTCAAATCAAAATAGAGTTGTGCAGTCATAAATCGCTCCTTTTCAATCGATATTTACATTCCTCGGTAGACTCGCCGCGGGTCATTTATTGAGATGTTTCCATTTTATAACGCCAATGAGCGAACAAGCCGCAACAGAAATAAGTATCCATAAAGTATCTCCATAAAGCTGAATATTTGAGTTCGCTTCTCCTTGTGCGAGGGAAAGTTTTCAAGAAATACACATAATATGTATAATGAAGAGCGGTCCATAAAAGACGACGGTCAAACTGGCCAACATAACACTTTTACTTTTTTGGCAAATATTGTATATGAACTATTGTGATATCTACCCGTATGCAAATAAATTTCGTAATATATAGATCCATGTTCGTTCACGGTACTCGAATATTTCAAAATAAAACCTATTTGGTAGTTGAGAGATGTTGATTCGAGTAGTTTCCTTAATCGGAGACAAGTACGAGTAGAATACCAATAGATAATTTTCAAGCATTTTGTTTTATCAACAAAAAAAAATAAAAACAATACGATTGATTTGTACTCAGTACATTTTGCAATTTCACCATGAATAGACTGAATGGCCATTATGCGTGTCGTAGGTTCGGTGAATGGGCCGAAATCAATATTCAGCTTGATCCTCTTTTTCAACGCAAAATTTTGTTCACCTATGAGGCAATAAGCAAAAATGCCGAATTTGGAGTGGAGAAAACCCAGAAGCCTTTGTCGAGAAGCCCTTACATCCATTGTCACTGTTTGGTGTGCTTTACGGGCAGGTGGAATTACTGGTCGATATTATTTTAAAGACGATGCCGGTCAATGGAGAATGCTACAGAGCCATGATTACTGACTTCTTCGTACCTCAGTTGAATGGCATTGATGTGACAGAACTGTGATTTCAACAAGATGGCACAATATGCCACACAGCGGGTGCCACCATAAATTTATTATCAAGATAACACTGCGTCGCTACGATTTAGTGCCCTATGCACCATTCGGTGCGTATAATGGTTTAAATAAATAGAAAAAAAATATATGTTGGTACATATGAAAGATGTTAGACGAATTTTATAAATGTGTTTAAAATATTAATATATATTTCAATGTGTTTGTGAGAAAGATTTTATAAAATAAAACCAACGAATATGAGAAAAGCCTTAAGACTTATTTGAGTCACTATTTATGCATTTAATTAGCATTGTTAAATATTTATGTATATATCGCTCACTCCTTTCAACAACGTCATAAATTAAAAATCGTCAATTTTCGTTGTGCGTGTATTCGGAATGCCCAGAAAATGTACTATATCCCAGCAAAAGAGGCATATTTTTAACTTAATATTTACCCGCTACAGGACAGAAAGTGTTGTTTTTGCATTTTGAAGAAAATGTATTGTTAAATTATTTTTTTTAAATATCCTAAATATTTTTCATATGGAGAAAAACCTTCAGGTTTTACCTAAAAAGATCTGTCGCACAGCAAAAAGTTCAATAAGTGGCTTGATATTTATTTTTAATACATTTTATTATATTACTAAACTTTAAAAACGATCTCATGAAAAATCAAGTTTTTTGATATATGACGTTGTTGAAAGGAGTGAGCGATATAGCTAGCAACGACTAGCTATTTTAAACACGTATTTGTTCAGCTGTTTGTAGGTAGTTCCGTACTTAATAAATTATTATCATTGACTAATTTCTAGAATGTGAAGGGAATACTTAAAGGCATTTAATAAAATAATCAATTTGAAAACACGTTTAAAACGGATACGATGAAAACCTTTCACCGCAAGAAACCTATATAAACAAAAATCATACCAGATTATTAAGAAATGTGGGTGGTCATTTGACATTTATTATTTGTGTGTTTCAAGCTTTTTGAGCAAACAATTTTACATGTACTTAAGAATTGTACTTAAGAGCAGATACAATATACTTACTCGTAAATTATTGTGGGCGTCTCAAAAAGGCATTTTTAAACGAAGGATATAAATGGAAGTCCATGTAATATATACTTATATGGAAGTCTGTGTAATATATGATAAAGACTGTGTAACGTTCATCATTCTACTCATTATTAAACATCCATTTCTCAATTATCGGATGTTGTATATATGCAGCACTGTTACAACAGCACTCATATTTCAGATGAAACTGCCATCTGTTAAAAACTTTAGGAAGTTAATAGCTCCCCTATCTGACTATAGGTGAGAGTTATTTTTTAAACTTATTTTTACCATTGAAGGTTCTTTCCAAGGCAGAAATAAATCTGGTTTACCATCTCGTTTAGTCCCCTCTCACTCTCACTTTCCCCAACCTAGAGATTCTTGATCTCCTTTCAGCAAACTCCCTAATTGCAAATCTGTCTTCGGTCGGACTTAAAACGCATGTGATGAATATGTTGTATAAGTGTAAGTGTGTTACTATTGCCATGGTTATGATGTATACTGTTGATTGTACGCTAGTGTATTGATTATTCTGACAAAGAGACGGGTATCAATCAATATTACATTTTTTTCTTAAAAAGACTGACTGGAAAGTTAATCTTATAAATAAAAATGCATGAGAAAAAAGTTACCAGCTAAATTTTGATAATGTCACATTATGAATTATCCAAACAATTTTTATTATTGTGTATAATGATTTCCTCATAAATTAGTATTGTTATTTGGATAAAGTAGAGAAGAAGCCATTATTCGCCGTTAGTTCCTTCGATTAACCATATTCATTGTTTGGCTGCAGAAGCATTGACCTTTCTGCATTGTTCTGCTGGCTGCACTTCTCCGATGTACTGTGGGAAAAGTGTTGAAAGGAAAACTGAGGAAGTGACGCTCTCGGAGAATGCTGGCGAGCTAAGCACGGAGGCAGTATCTGCAATATTTTTTGGAATATAAAAAATCAATGATGCTTTGTATACCAATTCTATTTGCTTAGAGGAAACTCTTCAGCCTTTTTATATGATACGCCACGTACTCAATATTTTGTGTATTAAAAGCATTGTTAACTTTGTGTCATAGTAATATAACGCTCTCCTTATCAATTTTTGTAATATAACGCTCTTTTTATCAAGTTTAAGTGGTATTACACAAATAAAGAGAGTGTAATACTTTTTTAAAATCTCTTCTTGGCATCTCTTCTTCATTCTTTTTATTGAACCCCTAACACTTATAATGGTTCCGGCTTTTAAATGTACATTAAAATCATAAATTTTTCATGAACTGAAAAAAGCTTACCTAAAGCGTAGAACCTTGCATTTATGTACAGTAATTGGTGATCAAGTCAAGGCTTCAATCTAATGCAATGCCTTGTAGATTATTGAGAGCAAACAATATTTAAAGGTACCAAATGAAAAACATCCTATAATTCGATGCTTTATAAGAAATTTTTAAAAATACGATAAATCCAGTTTTTTTTTTAAATATATCGTGATAAGAATAAAAACAAATGTTTCTTTTTTTATTCTACTTGTATTAAATAAATTGTTTATCTTAAAAAAACTGAAAAGAAAAAATGTGTGATTTTTTAAAATAAAAACTACGAAAATTAATTTTAAAAATCTTGTGCTTTGTACATTTGCACTCAAAATAAATTTACCTAAAATTAAATAATAAAAAAAAACTACATTTAAATCAGTTACCCCATTTATGCCTAGTATGACAAAATAATAAATGCGACATTAGTGATGCGATATGAAGTCATAATGTGTGACAAAACTGTCATTTTTTATCCAACGAATTTAATTTCGTCCAACTATTAAATAATCGCACTGAAAATGTTAATTTTAATGTAAACTTAATTATTCATTTCCTTGGAACAAGTTTGAACTTTTATATAAAATAGTCCATTCACATTTCGCAATATGAATATGTTATACGTTATATAATTATCTATCCTAGACTGAGATTCCATGCGAAAGTTAACGTTTTAACTTTGTCGTGTAGATAACTATAATTTCACTTCTAAAGCTTTATTTCTAATGAATTTGACATATTGTAATGTATACAAGGGGTATTTTGAAACCAATTGTCAATTAGTATTTTCAGAAAGGTAATGATACCATTAAGAAAGTAAATATATAGTTGTTTCTTTAAAGCAATGATAAAGTTACTTTGCATAGTTTAAAAAGTATCTTCCATTTAAGCAAATAATGCATAAGATATTATTAGATATACATATTTACAAAATAATCTAATTTTAGAGTATAAGTATGTACCCTTGATGTAGTATTTTACGAAAATGGGTCTAAAAAAGTATCCAAAATTATTATCAATATAACTTTAAGTTTAAGTTTTGCAGTATGTTAATCGTGAAAAGATACAATACAATAGAGAGAGAAAGCAATAAAACAATAGTTTTTCTCGTTCCCTCTCGCTAAACCGTCTCACACTACAATAAAAAAACGGAAATCATGAAAAAAAAATCTGTACGAATAAAATCAAAAGTACAATATATACATTTCTAAGTTGCTAAATACGTCGTTGAAATAAAAAAATATGGCATTTAAAATTAAACGACAATTCAACGACTAGCCCATTATTCGATTGAGCAATATTTGCAGTTTAAATTTAGGTTTTGCTCCTTTCAAATTTCCTAATATGTTGTTTAAATCACATCGGCACTTAAATAAATATCATTTACTTATAATTTTTTTTAAATTCTTAACCTTGGTCGTTCATTTTAAGAATTTCGACAAATCACCGTGATAATAGTACTATCTGCCATCTGCGCGTTTCGCAAGACCTGAATTTTCTCGTTTCATGTAATGTAGGTAAATTAGTAACGATTATGCCGATTTGATTGTTCCCATTCCTAGACATTAGACAAACCGCGTAAATAGGTAGGTACCTGAAAAGTCAAAGTGTGTAAACTCAAAATGGCGGCCGGTGTGATGACACTAATGCAGCTATTACGGACTCGGTAAAAACGAAAATAAACGTCTGCGTTCTTACCACAATTTCATAACAATAGACCAATTCATCCGCATACAAATGAGTAATATTTTTTTGTCTTTATTTGTGATTCAGGCTGCCATCTGCTTTTGGCTGCGAACTGCCACTAGGGTGACCATACATTACTAACTGTGACACAATGACGTATTTATTTTACTTATATTGCCTTATTAAACAGTGTTATTGTTGGTTAAAAATCTATAATGAAAATAATACTTAAAATTCTGAGATGGGCTTCCATAGATTAAATATTCAACAAATTACAACCTAGGTATGACAGACAAACAACGACATATATGTTAAATAATCCACATATATGCATTTAAAAACAACTCTTACATAACACAAGAAAGCACTTCATACCAAAGCACACAAATCACAATTAACGCACTTTATGGAAACGTATATAGAACTACAAGAATTTCCAAGACACAGAAACACATCAAACAAAATCTAACACATAGCTTTTTTGGTCAAAAGAACTATGATTTATATGTAATAAAGCTGTACAACCTGTTTACCTTATCCATAAAGTCATTAATGTAGGTAAATATGGAATAGATCGCAACATTCGGCCATGTCGTATTTGATTGCATGTCATAAACTATTTTCTTTCAAAAGTATTTTAAAATATATCCTTTGATATGGGAAAATTCAGTAAAGCCATAATATTGTTATTTACAATTTATAATTAAGTGTATGATGGAATATGTATTAATAAATACAAAAGTGACTTCAGTTGGGAAAAAATTCTACAACCATTTAAAACTACCCCAATACCCGTTTTAAATGGTGTGTTCGCAGTTTATTGTTTATTATTTATTTATTTTCAATCAAATTATATAACAGTCGGTTGCTGCTGTATACAAGGTTGAACCTTTGGGCCAATAATTCTCGGCTTTTGGAGCCAACATTAATTTGCATTGCATAAGTTACCTTTTTTTTATTGAAATTATTTTTTTTACAAAATACGTATTCAAATATACAAAATAGTTGGTAAATATACAAAATATTGAAAACATAACGTTTTCACCTCTCTAATAAAGTAGATACTTGTATTTAGAGAGGGAGTTCGTTTTAAAAATTTTCTTTATAAACAAAGCAAATTAAAGCTTAAATATTCCTCGGTATGGAGTTTAGGTCGGGGTGAGTCTTATGTTTTTTAAATTCAGTTTTAAAGGTTTGATAATTTTTTATACATTTTTAGTTTTCCGGAAGTTTATTTAAGTGTTTTTTACCCACGTACATATAATTATTTAACGCTGCTGTTGTTTTACATCTGTGCAATATTAAATTATTAGGAAATCTAGAGTTACGTGAATTTTGCACTTCAGTTGTTTAAGGGTGTAAAACACTAAAGCAGTTCGGCCGTTTTTGGACTCTAATTTGACAAGTTACGCGGAAACAGCTGATGTGCACTTCATTCGGAACAAATCGTCCATTACAGTTGAGAATGAATTTAACCCGAGAGTTAATTCCCACCCAGAGCTGGTCACAGGGTTGTTATATATTTTCCAGTCATTTTTCTGACGACATTGTGTACCACTTAAAGCAAACCGTTTTGTGTGTGAACTAGGTCTGGATGGTCACCCTAGCTGTGACGGAAATTATGGCGGTCAACGTGATGAAACTCTAAAATCCGTGATACGTAAGAATATGCACTTAGGGAAGGACGGATTTAAATGTTACTTAAACAACTAATAACCGACATCGACATTTCATAACAGCACGTCATTCTTCCACGACCTACTAATAAAGGTATTAAATTAATTTGACCAAATAAAGAAAACACGAATTTGAGATAGGAACTTAAATTTGTAGGCAGATAATGATCTTCCGAGAATCCGTTCTCAAACGGTTTAAAAGCTATTCCATTTTAATTTATCGCTTAGCGAGGTAATAATATTTAAGACTTTTTGCTATAATGTTTTTTCTGTTTGTTTTTGTTCACCGTTTTCGCAACGTTTAATTACGATAGGTCAGAAATTACGAAACATAGTAGAAAGTAAATGGATGAATTATATTAATTCACAATATTTCGAGTATGTCCAAATTTATGTTCACAAATTCTAGATTTTACTCTACTTAGGAGTTATTGTTATCATAATAGATGCATCTTCAGCATCTTCTTCTTTAGCCTCTACTGCTGGATATAGGCTTCTTCCGTTTCTTTCATTTTATTTCGTTCGATTGCTGCTTGCAGCCAGTTTTTACGCTCCACAGCGGCTATATCGTCGGACCATTTTTTTTAGGTCTTCCGACGCCTCTCTTATTCCCCCAAGATCTCCATCTTAAAATTTTAGGGGTCCATCTTGAGAAGTCTTGTCTTGCAAGACTTCTTTCAAAATTTATAAATAGAAGTTAGAGTGCTCTTCTCCAAAGATATTCTAAACATGAAGTTTTGACAGACACTCATAAAGTGCTATGTGTGGTCCGTATTGCTATATGCCTTTGAGGCCTGGACCCTTAAGATGAATGCGATGAATCAGATAAAAGTGTTTGATGTGGCTTCACTGCTGAATGCTTTGTATTCCCTGGATAGATTAGGATTACAAATGAAAACGTTTTCAGAGTAGCTGAATCAGACAAAGCTCTCCCAACCACATTCTCAGATATGATACAAAAGCATCTAGGCTTCCTGACATACCTCTAACGCAAAGCAATTAAATTTTATGATCTAAGTTGCGAAATTATTAGAAAATGTGAAATAAAATTGTATCCCGATTTTACTGTGAATTTACATTTAATAGACAACATTTTGAGTGTGTCCAAATACTTGTTAACAAATCTGGATTACCTCCAATTATAGGGGTTTTTTCATATGATTTTCATCTCACCAATAGATGTCTTTAGTGAAGTTCTAGTGATTCAAGAACAATGTTTTAAAATTGGTTCATATTTATAGAACTTCCAAGAATTTGAGTAG
The DNA here is from genome assembly GCF_059751285.1 of Brachycentrus maculatus. Classification (NCBI taxonomy): domain Eukaryota; kingdom Metazoa; phylum Arthropoda; class Insecta; order Trichoptera; family Brachycentridae; genus Brachycentrus; species Brachycentrus maculatus. The sequence continues at coordinate 421,127 of NW_028280792.1, forward strand.
TGTGGTTGTCAATAATAGGTGGAATTGGTGAATGTTACACGTGTGTTAAGTGATCACTTAAACCAGCCTATGACGGTCGTCAGCCCCATAAATGCCCAGACTTCCATAATCTTCTTCACCTTTGATGAGATGTCAAAAAATAATACATTAAATAGCTTTCAATGTCCCTGTTGCTGTCAATGTAAATAAATACAAGTTTGTAAACCCACCACCAAGTTTCTAGAAGTGCCCCAGTGTAGACGATCGGATGGATTAGTAGTTAGTTAATTCAGTCAGCTAGATCTGATAACAACCCGACTTTGGCCGGTACACAGACGCCTTCACAACCCCGACCAGCACAGCAGACAGACACGGAACAGTGCCAGGAACAATGTGAGTCTAACAGGAAAATCTGGAATTCCTGTTAGACCTATATTGCAAATTGAAATATTAGAAAGGAAAAACTAGTTTAAAAGTCTGGCCAGAATTTCCTATAAATTTTCATTTAAATAGTTTCAACATGTCACTGATAATTTAAATAAACACAAATTTGAATAAAAACATCACCAAGTTTTTAAAAATGACCCAGTTTTGGCAGTGATGTGGATAAAAAGCTAGTTAGTCATCTAGATTTGAGTTCCAACCCGACGGTGCACCGTCGGGTTGGAACTCAAATCTGGAAATAATATTTACTCAAATAAAAACACGTACAGTATACCTTGATAAATTAATACTATAAAAATATAAACAAATATTACACATACATAACACAAATTTATAATATGATGACTCAAGCGACTGATGCGCATTCGTTTAAAACCGCTCACCCCCAACGGCGCGCTGAAGCTCGGGTTTCCGATACGATTATGTATTATTCGGAATGACTTAATTTAAAAATAATTAAACAGTTTTGTAAAATGGTTTGTTTTCTATTGGAATAAAATATTTTTTTCAAAATATAAGCCATCGAAAAAAATAATAAAGTTCCGCTAGATTGCCAATATAACGCACCGTGCGGTGGCTAGAACGCAGACGCCTCCACTGCTTCGGCTAGTACAACAAACAGACACCAAAAGATTCGCTCATCGTGTTCCAACTCAAAAACACCACCCATATTCAATCACGCATCTCTGCTTTTTTATAGTGCCTTACTAAGAAAATATTGTAGCAGTGGTGACGTCATAATTCTGTCGTTTCCACACTCGGACTCAAAACATGGATTATTTTTTTCCGTGCAATCCACTATGAATATTGCACGCAATAGAAAATAGACCCGTTCCGAATCATCTCTCAGTGTAGTTAATTGCGGAACCTATTTGCGCTGCTACCAACTTTACGTATGTAGTACATTCTATCTGCTACTATGTTATGCAACATTGTAGTTACATTTACATTAATCTAGAATTCTGGAACACGAAGATGAGATTCACTGAGAAGATGGCTCTGGTACAAAATGTGTATGTAAATACACTGTCTGGCAAAATTATTAGAGCAAATTAACTTGGTAAATACCATTTTTTCTTAAAATCTACTGTAACACAAGTAAAACATAAATTTAAAATGGGTAGATATTACTAGTGTAGATGTATGGAAGCGAAATATGGAATAGGTCAAGAAAAACATGTAAAGCTGAATTCAGGATAACTGAATAGATTAATAAGTAAGGAATAAATAAGTGTGGCGTTCCATCTTCATTTCCTTTAAGGAAACGACTTGAGGGAAGTAGTAATAAGATGGTATATATATATATATATATATATATATATATATATATATATATATATATATATATATATATATATATATATATATATATATATATATATATATATATATATATATATATATATATATATATATATATATATATATATATATATATATATATATATATATATATATATATATATATATATATATATATATATATATATATATATATATATATATATATATATATATATATATATATATATATATATATATATATGTGTGTGTGTGTTTGACTAATTACTCGGTGACGGAAAAATCAATCGATATAAAATCTTCACAGGTTACCTAACTGGAAATTTCTAACAATTTTCAGTTTTTCATCATAAAATAATTAACAACATATATTTTTTTTTATATACATATTTGTTTTGCCATAAACTCTCAACTTGTAACATGTTTCTAGTTAAAAAATATCTAAATTTTGTGAACTCGTTTCTCAAATTCCTTTAAAATATTGGTCAAACTTTTTTAATTAAAACTTTCAAAAATTATTCTACACTTTCATAAATTATACAGTTTTCATTTGTGGTGATTATTTTTTTTACGAGAAGTTTACGCAATTGTTCACTTTTCTTTATTGTGATGATTCGTATTTTAATTATTATTTAACTTAAATAATAATATGCCTGTAGACTGTATTTGAATATTAATATTGCAATACGAAATCAAAGCCTTTTTAGTTCACTTTCAATTTAGGCCTTCAACTAAATTATTTAATTAATGCAATCGTGGTTTTAAATCTTGCACTTTCGATAGTCTTTACTTTTTCCACGAGAATACTTTACTATCCATGATGAAATAAATCAAAATATTTAATTGTGTTCATTGGTTTTATTTTTTATAGTACCTACTGTTGTTTATTGAGACCCTCAGTGATAATACTCGCAGCGGGTTTGAAAAAAATAATTTTCTGGATATTTTTTTTCCTATTTTTCTAGTTTACAATTATTAAAGTCAGCTTAATACAATACGTATGTCAGAATAAATTAAAACAAATAGGGGTATTTATAAATTTCAAATTTTGTCTCAGAAAAGGTGAAAAGATCCAAAGTGACAGCTTTTTTCCACTGAGTGCTCATCTTCTTACGACCAGCTCAATGTACCCAGTATCTACGCAATGCAATGCATTATCCGGAGAATCTCACAACACACTCACCCAGTTAGGTGTTGCAACGGTCATGTGTCATTGTTGGATCGTGTGAAACACGCTCAGGTTATTATCTTATTATTACAACTAATATGGGACACTATGAAACACCACTTACAATCATATTACACTGTGTGAAGCTGTCAGATCCCAAGTAAAAATATATCAAAGTCTATCCATCCAAGTGCTATTACCCAGTAATAGAATGATGGCAATTTGTCTTTAAATTGTTTAAAAGGATTTTGCTATTTTCTAATTTCACTCACTTCATGTTACTAGTTCAATTTAAATGTCATTTGAAATTTATTAATATATATGTATATATATATATATATATATATATATATATATATATATATATATGTATATATATATATATATATATATATATATATATATATATATATATATATATATATATATATATATATATATATATATATATATATATATATATATATATATTTATATATGTATATATATATATAAATATATATATATATATATATAAATATATATATATATATATATATATATATATATATATATATATATATATAAATATATATTATTTATTTCAGATATGACCACCTCCCTTATCCATTTTTTAATATCTCTTTTATACTTTATTGCATAACAATCAAAGTTCTTTTGGCCAAAAGAGGTATGTGTTAGGTTTTGTTTGGTGTGTTTTTGTGTTTTAAATCTTGTATTAGGGGGTTGAATTAGTTCTTGCCGTTTATAAAAATTTAATATTTCTCTGTGATTTAAATAGTTTCCTTTCGTTTTTTTGTTTTCCTGTCCCCCGCTGCCTCGAAAGTGCCACGGCGGTTGAAAGTGCCACGCTGCCCCACGTGGCACTTTCAACCGCCTTAAACCGCCTCAAAATGAAGGCTATGGGCCTTGTTCATCGGCAGGGAAACTGGGTCCCGTATGCTCTGAAGGAGAGAGATATGGAAAGGCGACTTTGCATGTGTGATTCACTCTTGCAACGGCATCACGGAAAAGGTTTTTTTGCATCGCGTCATCACCAGCGATGCGAAGTGGATCTTCTTCGACAACCCTAAACGCCGCAAAGTCATCTGCCAGCCAGGTCAGCCACTCCCTGCTGAAGCCAGCATTGCGAAACGCAACATTCACGGCTCAAAAACGATGCTTTGCATTTGGTGGGATCAGCAGGGAGTAATTTTTTTCGAGCTTCTCAAAGCAGGCCAAACAGTCACAGCAGAGGTTTACAAGCAGCAAATGATCAAACTGAAAACAGCAATTGAAGAAAAACGTCCAGAATACGCAGCCAGGCACGAGTCAATTCTCATTCTGCACGACAACGCGCGCCCGCATGTTGCCAAAGTGGTAAAAGAACAGATAAACTCCTTCGGCTGGGAGGTTCTGTCACACCCGCCCTACTCCCCTGACGTCGCACCATCCGATTATCATCTATTTCGGTCCATGCAGCATGGATTATCGGGAGAAATTTTCAAAAGTTATAGAGAAGTCGAGTTATGGGTTGAAAATTGAAAATTGGATTGCCTCAAAAGACAAGGTTTTCTTTTATAGGGGAATACGACTTCTTCCTGAAAGATGGGCCAAAGTAGTCGAGAAAGAAGGGCAATACTTTGAATAAATTCTTACCTTAAAAAAAATATATATTTTCAATTCAAAATACTACAAAAAACGACGAGAATTAATTCAACCCCCTATTAGTTTCTCCTCTTAAGATTCTCGCCTAATTATTTTATTTACTAGGAAACGGTTGAAAACATCATTTTTAATTTTTATTACACTTATTTATCCTGTTATTTATTTAAAACATTTTGAGTATGTATTTGTATTAAAGCCCAGTAATCAAAAGTCTGCAACTTAATTTTATTTAAACCCAGGTAACATTTAGCGTAATTTAATTTGTAACTTAACACTCCGTTTTTCTATAGAAAAAAAAGAGGTTCTTAGAAATAAATACATGGTTTTAAAAATAAAAGAGTCATTGAAAGGTAAGGAGTTAAAAAATATATAAAAAATATATTTTTTAATAAATGTACATTCTAAAAAAACTTAATTGCTTCCTAAATTCATGTTTGCAAGTAGACTTTAAACATTTATTTTGACCGGTGATTTATTCACATTTTTTTTTAATATATCAAAATACTGAGGATTTTTAAAAATGTTTTTTCGTTATGCTTAAGATAATCGCCGACAATTTTTATAGAAAATACGTATAAGTAGGTACATATATTATTTTCCATTTTAATACCCGCGTCGAAAGTTGACATGCCGCCAACTAATTATTATTCTCTATGATAAGAGTGGCTGCAAATACGTGTAACTTTCTCAATCACAAATCACATACTTATTACCTTTCAGTCAGGTTACATTCCTATCGAAGGGCCGTGTATTTTTCCATACTTAAGGCAACAGGTACTCAAAATGGCGGCTATAATTCACCAAAGCTCGCGGGTCATTATTTATAATATTGTCATTACAGACATTCTTACTTCTTCGTACTGATAAATTCCATTTCACACGTAACTATACTATAGGCACTTGAAGATTTCTCTTACTTACATAGTTATTTGTAAGCTTATTATTAATTATCAATTTATAATATGTAGGTACCTATACACTACATGCCCCGGTAATATTAATTTTCAATTTTCTTAAGATTTAAGGCTCTTTACGCACTAGCACACGGAGCGGCGATTCACCTTCTACCTAAAGAATTTTAGAAATCCATTATTCTACAATATTTCATTTTAATTTATTAATATTTTTAAGATAAACAGCATTTCATTTTATCTAAGTCATTTTTTTTACAAAAAATATTAGTAATTTTATAGTATAAAATTATTCACCGAGATTTTTGTCTTTCTTTCTTGACCAGTTTCGAAACCTATTTTTACATTATTTTGACATCGCAACATAAATGAAGTATTCCGGGGTTCGGATGTTGCATACATTAAAATAAAAGGGTCCTTGCTAAATAAGAACTCTTTTAATCCAATAAAGATGGCTGTTGTGAACTCATACGTCACGTATCATGAAATTGATCATAAAACTAGGAGTTCCAAAATTTTGAGAAGTGTGATTGTCAATCATGGGTAGAATGGTGAATGTTACACTTGTGTAAAGAGATCACTTTACCAGTCTATAAATACTTAATCGTAAACTCTGTAAACACCCAGACTTCGATATTATTATTCATCTTTATTGAGATGTCAAATATGAATTATTTTTGTTTTACATTATTTTTTGACATCTCAACATAGATGAAGAAGAATATGAAAGTCTGGGCATTTACAGTGCTTACGATCATAAGCTGGTTAAAGTGATCACTTTACACATGTATAACATTCACCAATTCTACCCCTGATTGACTACCACACTACTCAAATTCTCAATTTGTCTAAATACTCAATGTAATCCAGGAGTTCAAAGTTTCTCAGATTAATTGTGTATTTACCTTACTGTTTTATGCATGTGTAATGTACATAATTAATTTTTATAATATTTAACTACCTGCCGCTCTAAGGATGATAAAATTTGTATCATAAATGTGGGTTTTATGAGAGTATCAAACGCTTTTATAAGATCGCCCGTCTGAAATCATCCTAATACCATAAGTGACAATAACGTACACACCAAAAAGATACAAGTAAAAGGCAAACAGCATTTAGTTTGTACAATGGAGATTGTCATTAGCAGAAATATGATGGTAAGATAAAGGTTTGCCTATTATTGAGGTATAATAGAATTGCGATGACAAAGAAAGTAGAAGATGAAAAGTGATCAATGAATAGAACACCGCGGTTCAGGGAGGTTACGTGAAATTGGCGCCTAGAAACCGTAATAAAGGTACAAAAACAGAATTACACGTCGTATTATGTCGCAATTTTACCACTGACCCTAAAATTATAAAGCGAATGAGTTTTAAGGGGGGATATTTGATGGCCCACAACTTAATTTGTTTCCTTTAAACACGCTCTTACCTTATGTTTTTTATATGCCTATTTACTTTACCCGTTGATTATTTCATATTTTGTTCTGTGTTAGTTTTCTTCATTTTTTTGTAACTTTCTTATTTGTGTTTCAATCTTGTTAACTTTAATCCCATGTCCCAAAATAAAAAGTAAAAGTATTCAATGGGATTATATATATATGACTTATGTATGTTATATGTTTTATAATTTATGCAAGAATAAAGTTTTTTAAATTATATATTACACACACATATATAAACTGATCGCTTAAACCAGCCTGTAACTGGTCGTAAGCCCTGTAAATTCCCAGACTTCCATATATGTACTTTCTTATTTATGTTAGCAATATTTAAGGTATGCATTTTTTGTTGGGTAATATATCCAAAATAAAACACGGTTTGTTGGATTGAATTCTACATTTATTTATGTATATGTTAATACGTGACGCGTTTCGTCTTCTTGGGACATTATCAAAATACATAGAGTGTTTGATAATGTCCTAAGAAGACGAAACGCGTCACGTATTAACATATACATAAATAAATGTAGAATTCAATCCAACAAACCGTGTTTTATTTTGGATATATTACCCAACATTTCAATACGGAATTCTACCAACTGTCTGCAGTTACAATAAATATGCATTTTTTCTCGGCATGTATCGAATTGGAAAATATGTTTTAAGCATTTGCAACAGAAGAGCCCTCCCTCGGCTGCAGATATTATCACTTTTGTTTTGTTACCGCCATCAATTCACAAACGCCAAGGCATGTCTCGTCAGACAAACGAGTGATTTATATCGGCACACCCAGTTAACTATCATAATCATAGCAATCACGTAACGTCTCGTCTTAATAGTCGGATTTATATTTTATGAACGTAATCATAGACATTTTATAAACTTGCATCGTATCGTTATAGCAGTTAGCAGCGTTGGCAGCGATCCAAACCGATCCGTGGGGTTTTCACTGTGAAATTAAAATTATAAATGAAAGTGAATAACATTTTATAGATACAGGTTTTAACTTAAAATTGGACGTTTTTCAAACCAAACTTGACACATAACAAATCAAATTAAATGTTTAACAAATCAAATTGGACGTTTTAAAAAAGAAATTGGACGGGAAATTAAATGTTTTTGATGATTTTTATTTTTTTAAATGATGATACATGAATATATACACAAATTTCGGACTCAAAATATATTCCGTTCGGTAAAAATGAACGTGTATAGATTCGTTTCTTTAGTTTTTATAAATGTTTTGTGCATTTGAAATTTCAAAAGCGGTAAACGCATGTAAATATTTCATGTGCTAGCTTACAATAATAATAATATTACCATAGGGTTGAAGAATAATGACATCTATGGTTGAGTAGAAGTAACAAGAGAAAATAATTGCCATAAATGATAAGTAAATTTCCCGCTTTATCAACTGTCAAGTAGACTTCGTTCAAGACATAATTGAAAGGTTGTCCGTTTCCTCGCTAACTTCGGACGCGTTCGTCATCTGTAAACCACGAAATTATAAGTTTTGCGCCGCGAACTCGAAATTACAATCCGAACAACTTTGTTAATACCGTTTGACTAAATTTACTGATGGAAAACTCAGAAAAGCCAGCGTCTGGTTCTGAAAACCTCGTGGAAACAAAACGTGTTGGATGTTCTCATTATAAACGAAGAGCAAAATTTGTCGTGAGTAAATTGTCCCACGTATCATACAAAATTTATCGACTATCGAGTGTTATTTATTTTTCGAATTACAAGTATTTTTTAATGCAATATGCACGTCTTCGGTTATTTTTAAACGATTTTTGCTGCATGTTTTGTGTGTTGTTACTTCCGAAGTAGTCGATACGAATCAACAATGAATATGATCTTCTCATTTTCAAATGTCATTCTAAGGTTCAAACTGATGCACACAAAGATGTCATATTTATAGATTTAGGATCTACATAAAGTAAAACGAAGATTTTACTACGCCTTTTGACATTTATTTGTTAATCGGTTTTATTTCCATTTAAGAAATCTCGTTAATTTCCACAACATGTTTTCACCATATCGATAGTTGACTTAACCAACATTTTGAGAACAGTGCATTTCAGATAATTTGCGGTTTTTAGTATGCTTTTTAAATATTTTAACAAAGAAAAACATTTTAATTCCCTTTTTAACGCGTTAATTTATACCGTTTTGTCGTAAAAATTAAAATTAAATTATTAAAATTAAAATTTAATTATTACGATTTGACATTTGTATAAACATAAAATTTTTGAAAGAGAGAAAGACGACTCATGAAACACAAAGTTATTAATGCTTTTAATATACAAAATATATATTTTTATCGCCCATTATAAATTGTTGCCTGCAAAAACTTGATGTGTTTATAATAATGACTTGGTTTGTGATACATAATGTTTTGTTTACAGACACCATGTTGCAACAAATTTTACATGTGTCGGTATTGTCACGATGAAAATGAAGAGCATTACTTTAATCGAAAGACTGTAACGGAATTAATATGTACGGAATGTGACACACGACAGAAAGTCCAAGCGGAATGTGAAACCTGTGGAGTCCGATTTGGAAAGGTATGAAATATATCATAATAAAATATAATAAAAAATCAAATAAAGCTTAGCGTGCGTCGAAGAGGTACTAGGCAAAAATCTATATTCGCAGTATTTGTACATAATGCAAACTATGCCATGTTCTCTCCGATTCCGCGGATTCACATGTTAGCCAATGCTTTTGAAAGTATAGATTTATTTAATATATTGTTATCCACCTTGAAGTCTCTACTTTCTCAGCATTTCTTCTCCATGTTGTAATGGATAAATTTAAACGTTGTGTTTTACTCTCTCTTGCTGCTCGCTGATAGTGTGTGAAGGAGACGTGTATTTACCAGTGCTTACTATTTGTTATTTTATTATTATTTTATATTTAAAACTTTTTATTTCTCTATTAGTGTATTTTTATATTAGATACTGTATATATGTATTATGTTAAAGGCATTAACCGTTCAATAAATAAATAATAATTTGCCTGGGTATTCCGCTTCTGTAGTGGAGTGATTAGCACGACTGTCTACTGTGTTAAAGGTCCCTTAGATCAAATTTAACCTAGCCGACTCGAATAAGGGGATTGAAATCCCCCACATTTTATAGTACTAAAGTTATCGAATTTCAATTTGATAACTTTAGTATTATAAGACCTACATACTCTATATTTTTTGTAATCTAAATTTTGTAATGTAATTTTAAAGAAAATGATTGAAATTGCCCTTTTTTATTTTTATAATTTCAAATCGTTAAACGTTTCAAAATATTGTTTTTGATAAAAAGCACAATCAGTCGCTATCGCAAGATCTTCGTACTAGGAGTTTTACGTGGTTTCCTCCCAGCAATGAGCAAATGCAGAGAAGTTCCTATTTGACCCACACTAGATGATCCCTCCTGTTCCCAACACAGATTCAAATAAAAACATATTTAATTAGCTAGAAGAAACAAAAATCCACTAAATGATCTATAAACCTTGTACATAATAAGCAAGGTAAATAATAAATGCAATTCCCATCTAAAAAAAAAAAAAAAAGATCTTCGTACTTATATATCAGCATGTTATTTTTTTTTCTGCTAGTGACATGTTATTTCTTTCATTCTAATAAATCTGTCCGCCTCCGTAGTGTAATGGTCAGCACGCTCGACTACCGTTCTGGAGGTCCGGGGTTCGATTCCCGGGAGGGTCAGATAAATATAAGAGATTTTTTCACTCTAATATTTATTCAATATTACCCTGGACTGACCTTCCTTCACGTGTTTATACGAGGTGCCAATCAAGATAACACTGCATTTATATGATGCAGTGCCCTATGCACCATTGGGGTGCGGATAAGGGTTGGAATGGAAAGAATAAATGTGGTACTACCATAAAGAGAAAGCAAGACAATTAGACTACTCCGCTTTTGTTTGATCCAATTTCCGGCCTCTCGCTTATCGTCTCACTCTCGCTCAGTCGGCGCTTGACTGCATGTTCAAAAAGACGCGGGATCTATGACTCAGCTGGCGGCAAGTTGGTACTTGTCGCGAGCTGCGTACTACGATTTCCATACAAATATACTGGGGTCTTACCCCTCTTCAAATCACGTGTAATTTTTGATGGGAAAAGTAACTACAGATATTTTTAGCATTCTTAATAGAAATGTAACTAATTGGTAACATACTTTTTCCGACCCTTAATGTTTAGAAGTAAAGCACAGAGTTGGCAAAAGAAGAATGAAAGTAGACTGAATACGGTCAAAATGCGAATCTCAATGTCGCAAAATGATGTATGATAGGTGTTGGAATGGTGATAAAAGCAAAGATTGCAAGGCTGAGATAAGCATTATCGACAAAATTAAGAATGGCGTGTTGAGATGGTTTGGGTATGTGGAACAAAAGAGTGAAGAAAGAACAGTAAGACAAATTTATGATGCGAATGTAGTTGGAAATAAGAGCAGATGAAATCTTGGCATTATCAAGTATTTTTGGCGACGTCAATTGGCCACCAAGATCATACAATTTGACTCCGTTTGATTTTTTTCTGTGAGGCTACGCAAAGGACCATGTTTATATGAATAATCTCCGAGCTCTAGACACATTTAAAATCAACATTACTCAAGTTATGGCCGAGAAACCCCCCGAAATGTGCGAAAAAGTGGTTAAAAATAACCTCAAAAGAATCGCATGCATCAAATCTTTTCGAGGTGCCATTTGAATGATATTGTTTTTCGCACTAAATGGCAAAGTCCAAACTTTATAATGAAATAAAATTTTCATAAAAAATGTATCGCTGTGTATGTTTTATTTAGCTTTTCTTTTGAAACCGAAAAATGAATGACCCTGTATGAGGAAATGTATGAAAGTGAAAGCGGGAAAGATTGTCTGTAAAGATAGATTGGTGCAAAATTCTAGTCTCTTAGATGATTAGTTAGTTTTTTTTGTTGTATTTCCTGTTCTAATAATGCGATTTATGTTTCCAGTACACATGTCTGGTGTGTAACCTGTTTGACGATGAAGACAAGAAGCAGTATCACTGCGATGGGTGCGGAATCTGCCGCGTGGGAGGAAGGGACCGCTTCTTCCACTGCGAAGTCTGCAACATGTGCCTGCCGGTGCAGCTGTTGAGAGACGGACATAGATGCGTTGAGGTTAGTCCTTAACTCAATCAAACGTCACGATACCCTCGTTAAATGAACATTAGTCACCTCTTGATTTTAACAGGGCTTATGTCTTTAAATAGGCCGCAATATCGATATTACTCTCATTATTTTTTGACATCTCATCAAAGATGAAGAAGAATATGGAAGTCTGGGCATTTACGGGGCTGACGAGTTATTTCTCTCTCCTGGCGCTTGACATCTTTGACCCTTTCCACTCTGACAATTTTTTCTCATAACTGATCAGCTACTCTGATCAAAAAAATGTAACGTTTTTCTACTATTAAAATTAATATTTTGATTCCCTAATTTTGGGACACTCTGGCAATTCGTATGACCATGTTAATTAAAATTAACTGTTTTTATCTGCAATATTTTTTGGTAGAATATACTTGGGTGATAGAGAAATCGGTGATTAAAGTTATACCTGCGCCGGGCCAGACATTGTGGCCCACGGAGCTGCCTACTAGAATCATACGGGCCAGAATGTCTGGCCTACAGAGTGGTAAGAGTTAATGATCGGCGGGTCTAATCTATATAGACCTCCCCTCTCCTCTGTTAACAAATCGCTTTTGTTTTGTAATTTTTTTACAATTCTATCATCAACCGCTCGTGTATTTTACTTAAATAAAGACTCTGTTTTAAAACCATGATTTGCCAATAATATTATTTTACTACCAACCATTAACTTTTATGTTTATCAAGTACTGCAGATAAGGCAATCCAGAAAACGTTATTCAAATGGTAATTCGTATCAACAAAAAAATTTAGATTTCTTGGTTTAGACATTTAAAAAATGTTTTTAAAAGAAATAAAGGGTAACAAATAATGAGTATAATTTTTTTAATGATATTTCAAGCGTTACATAGTATGTGTCAATAATTCGCACAGGATATCGCATGCAAATAAGAAAGATTTTTGATGTTTACTTTGCAAGAATCTTGCTAGATGTCACTCTTAACACAGGCGTTGGGATCTTTAATGGGTGTTTGGATCTTGATAACAATCCCTCTTGTGATAATTTTTTTATTTTATGACACTTAATGTATTGCTATTAAAATAAAGTCAATAAAAAAAATAGTGACTTGAATTTTTATTTCCTAAACAAACATAAATGATTGTTTTGTTAAAGGCTTTTCTAAATTTCAATACTTGTAAGCAAATAAAAATAATAATAAAAATTAAGTAGAAATAATGATTTAAAATAAAACAAATAAGTTTTATTATGTTTTTTTACTAACGTTTTGTGGATTTTAAATTAAATAAATAAAACAAAAATAAAAACCTTGTTTTTTCATTGATTTAACAATTATAGGTTTTTTTTGCCACTCTATATTTCCACAACATGTTTTCAAATTTCCTTTGATTTGGAATCACAATTTGGTGTCACTTGGTAACATTGTGAATTGTGCCTCTTAATGCAGCCATAGCCGAACTGTACTTGAATGTTTGTTGTGTGCGTGTGCAGAACGTGTCGCGTTCCAACTGCCCCGTGTGCCTGGAGGACATCCACACGTCGCGCATCCCGTGCCACATCCCGGACTGCGGGCACCTGCTGCACCGCACCTGCTTCGAGGAGCTGCTGCACTCGGGCCACTACGCCTGCCCCATCTGCCAGACCAGCATGATCGACATGACCAGGGTGAGTCTCCCCAAACTTGGGCCTTGGAGATACTTCTTCTTCTTCAAACCCTTATCCGCACCCTAATTATTGGCAAAGTATACCAGAGTTGATCTATCGATTCTCAGCGCTCTTAACGGTTTAGAAATATCTAATTGTAGCTCGCTTCACTTTCTCTCGGAGATGTTTTTTTCATTAATTCAAACCCTTATCCGCACCCCAATGGTGCATAGGGCTCTGCATCGTATAAATGCAGTGTTATCTTTTTTTTTCAATACAGAGAAATATTTGTTTTTTTAGTATTCACACAAATATTTCAATTTCGTACTATTTCTGTGAGCCTAAACGGCTCATTATTACAAATAGGTATCAAATTCGAAGAAGAGGAATACTTTCCCAAGAGTGCGGCTGTAGATATACCGATGATGACGCCAGTGTATATTGGTAGTGGAGCTGAGAGGTAGTGTCACAGCGTCTCTGAGTTCTAATTAGTCTATAATATTCACAAATAAAAAAAATTAATAATTTTTTAATAAATAATAAAAATACATTCTTCATAAAAACCTGTTGTTTTCACCCTTACAATGACAGATTTGTCCAAAAATGATGTTGGAAGCAAATATCAAACTTCGCACGTGTTTTTAATATATCGCTCACTCCTTTCAAGAACGTCATAAATATAAAATTGTCAATTTTCAGTTGTGCATGTTTTCTGAATGCCCAAAAAATGTACTATATCCCAGCAAAAGAAGCATATTTTGAACTTAATATTTACCCGCTACAGGGCAGAAAGTGTTATTTTTACATTTTGAAGAAAAGGTATATTTTTATTATTTTTTCAAATATACTAAATATTTTTCAAATGTAGAAAAAACCCTTCAGGTTTTACCTAAAAAGATCTGTTGCACAGTAAAAAATTCAATAAGTGGCTTGATATTTATTTTTAATGCATTGTATTATATTTTTAAACTTTAAAAACGTTCTCCTGAAAAATCAAGTTTTTTAATTCATGACATTCTTGAAAGGAACAAGCGATATGTTTGATGATCATTAAAAAAATCCTTCTGATTAAAAGGTAATCTATCACATAGACTTTGTAAATAACATAAAAGTGCCGATAGATCCTCCAATGTCGTTCTGTCAGCCATTTTATAATCTTTCATTTTCAAACTACATGAAAATGAAGGATTTCTTGGGTCCAGATTAACTGATTTTTTCCCCGGATGACTGATTTTTGGAGTTTATTATTCATTGTTCATCGCCCGTAATGTACTGTTGTATAATATGCTTGTGTAAACGATTGCAGCTGTGGAAATATTTGGATTCTGAAGTGGCCATAACGCCCATGCCTCCAGAGTACTCGGAATTCAAGGCGACCATCTTGTGTAAAGACTGCCACAAGGTAAACACATTCGTACATCTTCCAACATCTTGCACCCATTAGTTTTTAAGTAAAAACAATAATTCATGTTTTTCATATTTATAGTTACACTTTGTGGTTAGCCATTTTTACATTTTTTTTTACAAAAATATTGGTAGGATCTCAAGTGGGTGGTGACGAATCTTGCTTAACCAACATTGTAGAATCAAATAAAGGACAATATAAAAAATAATTAATTTACAAATTAAATGATACATATTGTTTCCAGGTATCTACGGTCAAATTCCACGTTGTGGGCTTGAAGTGTGCTCATTGTGGGGCATACAACACATGCCAGACTAACGGATACCAAAAGTAAGTACTGCTACCACTGACCCTTATCCGCTCTCGACGGTGCATAGGGTACTACATCAAATTATTGAATTTGATCGTCCCGAAGTTCAGAGGAGAACTGCCGACCAATTGTCAGCAGTGGTTGATAATGAACATAATAATAAATCTAATAAAGAGCTAGAATCAGTATTTAACCAAATAAACACATTACATACTCGTATATAAATAACTCCTATGTGGACAAATCCAGATTTGTGAACAAGGATTTAAAAAATTCAAATTGATGAGTTTTTAGTTATAAACAGAGTGTTGCTGTAACGAAATGCTGTCTTTATTTATTCCTTTTAAAAATTTATGAAGAGTCACTGCAGGTAACATGGCAGTTTTTTGCATTCCTGACTATTGTTTCCAGGGGCATGGATCCCACTCAGGAGACGGTCGATACAAGAACTAACGAAGCCATCGCAGGCAGCAGCACCGCCTCCTCCAGCTCCGCGGGGAGTTCGTCGGCGGAGCTGGAGCTCCCCAGCCCCAGCACATCGTCAGGCCGATCGCGCCAGGTCAACGGATCCGCATCCTCGCCGGAACCCGCGGACGGGCCTTCGCAGCTGATGCAGCCCAGTATCTCCGACGAGCCTCCGCAGGCCTGACTCCCCCAACCCTGAGCAAGCTAAATGTTTAAAATTATTTTAAGAAAAAAATACCCTAAGACCTTTATGGATATACACCTGAATGTGTCTGCTATCTCTTCTTTTGGCGTGAGGGAATAATAAATCTAATAGATGGATGTTTAATTTAAGTTTTCTTAGTAAATACAACTATTTTAAATAATTTATTGTAACTGCAGACAGTTGGTAAAATTCCATATTGAATTGTGGGGTAATATATCCAAAATAAAACAAGGTTTGTTGGATTGAATTCTACATTTATTTATGTATATGCTAATACGTGACGCGTTTCGTCTTCTTAGGACATTATCAAACACTCTACACTCGTGTTTGGTAATGTCCTAAGAAGACGAAACGCGTCGTGTATTAACACATACATAAATAAATGTAGAATTCAATCCAACAAACCTTGTTTTATTTTGGATATATTACCCAACAATATTTTAAATAAATCTATTGTGACACCTTTTTTGTAGGTTTTACTTTTAGAGGCTTGTCTGCAGGTAGGATAGTAAAGATAGGGAGGGTAGATGTGAAAAATACATCACAAACACCCGGACCAAACGAAAATAAATCTTTCTTGAATTTACTTTGCACTTGGCGGAATCGAACCCGCGACGCCAATTTCGCAGTTAAGCGTCTACCCAACTACGCCACGGCGCCTGCTTTTTTCGTTTTGGATGCATTCCGCATCCTTTTCAAATACTATGTTTAAAAATCATGGGGAATGCATCAAAATACGTGTCACAATAAAAATAGTGGTATTTATTAAGTAAAACTTAAATTAAAAATGGATAAATTTACCACAAAGTGACTGCCGAATCAATTAATGAAAAAACATTTTGTGGAACTAAACGCAGTTTAGAATATGAATACAGATTGGTCAGCTAAAACATTTTAGCTTGTCCAGCTTTTTCTGGGTAATTTAGCGAGTGCACACGGATCACGCAAGCGCTATATCGTTGTTAAGGACACGTGGTAGTAATTTATCTCGCAAGTAAAACTGTCCTATCAATATTACCTCTCCGGATATTGACCGAACTCTTTTTAACTCACTAGGCTAATTTATTTGTATAAAAGTTACACACAATATTTAGAGGGAGTTTGTTTAAACGCGTAATATGCACAAAAAATGCAAATTCTACTTAAAATACTATAGAAAATATTTTACTAACTTCATTTTTTTTCTTTTAACAACTTAAAAATTACTTTGTTGAAAATCATCTGATTTATAATGTCAACTGATTACGAAGCGTAACGTACAGCGTCTTTCCTCAAGACTAATTAATACTGATGAGTTAGTACTCTTGATACGAATTATTTTTCTTCAAACCCTTATCGGCACCCCAATGGTGCATAGGGCACTGCTTCGTATAAATTCACTGTTATCTTGATCGTTAACACGTGAAGAAAAGGTGATCAGCCCTCCGCTTCAGGTAATATTGAATAAATATTAAGAGTGAAAAAATCACTTTTATTTATTTGACCCCCCCCCTGGGAATCGAACCCAAGACCTCCTGAATGGTAGGCGAGCATGCTGACCATTACACTACAGAGGCGGACAAATTAGTAGGACTAATCATTTTGAGGAATAAACCGAGTACTTTAAAACTGGTCGATGCATAATTAAATTATATGATTCTTGGTGATTTCATAAGGTAAAAAAAATTATTTTTAAATTATAAAATGGAAAATCACCAAGTTAATAATACTTCATTTTAATATTTCCAATAGTCATAGAGGTGGTACAATTATGTGTTTTGCAGAATTCTAAAATTATATTTGTTTCAATTTAGGAATGGCAAATTGTAGTGAGGTTTTGAACCTCATTTTTACCTTTAGTAGCACTTTTTATAACAATTTATGACTTGTTAGTCAACAGGCTTATTTTTAAAAAAATATATAATATCTGCTGTGATTTTCAATCCTATAAGAAAATATTTAATTTGGCAATAGTATGCGTGAAGAAAGTGATATGTAATAAATAAATGTCATGATGCCATTTTTGACCACCGAAACATCGCCGATCAGATGCCCAGGTGAGGACATAGACAAAAAAAGTCAGTACCTACTTTGCGATGGTAACACAAAATCGTGTCCTGGTTGCATAAACGTAAAACAAATATTCTAGCTATCAAGCCTGTGATCTAATTTCAAACAGTACAAAGACTATAGTCTATTGTCTATAGTCTATTAGTTTTTTTTGTAGTCTATGTTTAAATTCATAGAAACCACAAAATAGAAGATGTATCGTTAAAATCCTCTGTATATATATATATTAAAGTACCTATTTGGGAACTGTTTTAAAAATAATTGTCCGTAATTTGTTCCACAATTAATCTCGATTAGTACCTGTTCATAATTTCCTTACATCCCTTCCAAATTTGAAAATTCTTTTAAAATGATTTAAATATCACTTTGCCTGTTTCATTCCCATTATTGAATCCATTTTTTTCATTTATTATTTGACAGTAATTAGTCTACATCTACATTTACTTTTGAATATATAATGTATATGTATTCATACAAAGTTCTGTATTCCCATTTTTCCTTATTTATTCCAAATTATCAACCATTCCAATTCACCTTCACATAACAAATATGTGGCCGCCTTCCTATATAATTTTCTTGAGTTCTAGAAGTGGATACCAGATCTAACTAAATTATTTATAATGACACAAATATTTCAATTCATACTATTTCTGTGAGCCCAAGCGGCTCATTATTAGAAATAGGTATCAAATTGTGGTAGAGTGGGTTCGAACCAAGAAACTCTGACTCAAGAGTCCGCGACACTAACCACGGGACCACAACCCGACACTTACTAATTTTATTCCTTAGCCGCACTTTTTACTGCATAGGAGCACCTCATATCTCCAAAAATTTAATATCTTGTATTAATAAATCGTCATGATCGTAGACCAATAAGCAATGCCAAAAAAATATCACAGTAGAACCTCGGAAATCAGAAATCTGAACAAGATTTTGAAGAAAAACTTTTGCAGGAAAACATTTAAAAAACACACAAAGACTGAACAACACATTTATTTTTACATGAAATTATAAATTATATAACCTAAATTTCTTGAAAAATCATTAAAAACTTAATAAAGCATACAGTATTGTACCTGTATTACTACTCGAGTGCTGTAACATTAGATTGAAATGTAAAAAGTTGCTAATAATGTTTGTACATTTACCTTAAAAGAAACAATGTCTTATAATGCATAGGGTGGTGCGTACAACGTAATTACTGTAGTGTAAAGTACTATGTATGTACTGTATTACAAATTTCTTGGCTAATCCGAACATTTCAGAATCTGAACAGGCTGCAGCCCCAATTAGTTTGAAGTTCCGGGGTTCTACAGTATTTAACACATTAGTTACGGCAATGTTTTGATAAAACTGTATCTTGAGGCGGGCGACATTAGACAGCTGTCCGGAAATATAAAATATGTCAGTGAACTTCATATTTTGAACTTGAGGTTGAACTCGAAAACAATACAAAAACGGTTAAATGGTCTCTAACGTCTCAAAATAAAATCATGTTAGTCCACAAATCACAAAAGTAAAAAAAATGTTAAAAACACTAATAAAATATTAGAAAATAACAACACAGTTTAACAACCGCCGAAAACTCAAAATCTGCGAATAAAAAATGATTTATGGGCTTTCCCCACACGCGTTTATTGCTTTGTAAGTACCAACTGCCGACTTAAGTAAAGGACAATGATCTTTGTATTTTATTTCATTTTAGGACAAAGAAAAAAACGCACCGTCTGTATCCATTGTTTAAAGTTAATTTGTAACATTTCCTTCAAAACAGATTACGACCATTAGCTATGTTTTGAACCAGTAAATATCAGTATTATTTTTTATATTACAACGACATCTATCCACTACACAACAAAAGCAAAAAGGCCAAGAGATTAGAAGTTTATGACGTGTTTTTTGTATACTAAATTGAAGGTAGCCGAAATGCACAAAAATGTGCACCCCGCCACCACACAAGGTTTCTGAAACGCACAAATATGTGCACACCGTACACAATGTGTTAAAAGGTAATAACAAAATGCCATTGTGCCGTGACACTTTTAACGTTATAAAGTGTATGTTCTGATTTACAATTACAAGAAAATCAAACTTTAAACCGCTTCTCTATAACTAGATAAAAATATACTGGTTCCGCTTTACCCCCAAAATATAAGCAATTTTTTTTCCAGATAGATAAATTTGCCACTCTTCTGACGATATATCGCTCGCTCCTTTCAACAACGTCATATATCAAAAAACTTCATTTTTCAAGAGATCGTTTTTAATGTTTAAAAATATAATACAATGTATTAAAAATAAATATCAAGCCACTTATTGAACTTTTTACTGTGCAAATAGATCTTTTTCGGTAAAACCTGAAGGTTTTTTCTCTATTTGAAAAATATTTAGTATATTTAAAAAAAATAATTAAACCATACCTTTTCTTCAAAATGCAAAAACAAAACTTTTTGCCCTGTAGCGGGTAAATATTAAGTTAAAAATATGCCTCTTTTGCTGGGATATAGTACATTTTCTGGGCATTCCGAAAACATGCACAACTGAAAATTGATTTATGACATTCTTGAAAGGAGTGAGCGATATGTGTGCATATCTGCTTTTATCTTAATATTTTTAGGGCTGTGAATTATAATTTTTCCGGCAGCTGAATCACGGATGGCAAAAATCATTGACTTACAAAGGCAGCAATGTACATATTATGCATATTGAGTTAGTCGAATCTACTACAAATATTCGTAGATATAAATGTTGAATTGATTAATTATATTTTAAGTATGTCACTATTTTCTTATGTATAAAGTATTGGGGTTCTGAATAAAGAATTGTCAGCAATTAAAATCCCGGGCAGGGAGAATCTGATTCCTCATAAAAGAGGCCAGCTTGATTGAGACGTTCGGGAGATACTCATTATCATGTTGTTTTTTATTAGCAAATATAAAAAAATGCTGTGTGTGCTGTTAAAATTTGAAAAGAAGCAAAGGAGATGTAAAGGATTAAACTGTCTATATTTTTATTGCAAGAAAGACTAATTATTCATAACATTGTGTTGTCTTTATGACCGCAATTTTCCTTTCTTGCTATGTATTTTTGTGGCTCATTTTGTTTTTACATAGGTTTTATCAGAAACATCGCAAGAAAGTTTCATGCTGTAAATATTGTCTCACAAATGCAATTCGTATATGTATTAGATTAAAATAAAACTATAATATACAATATGTATATATATTTATAAGATATATTTGAATCTACACACTGCTCATGTAAAAATATATTGAAAAAATGGCTAATTGTACCTTATAATATTTTATATTTCATGCATTATAGGTAACCAAACTCATAACATACTTATATATATATATTGAATTATATTATGTATTACTTACTTTTCGTATAGCTCAGAAGAATGTAGGAAGTTCTGTAGGCCACTGGGCTTCATTACGGACGCAGATCAACACAATATTTTTTTGATTCCTTTTTGTAACCCACAACGGATAAATGTGTGAAGAAAAAAAAATGTTTGAAACTATCCATGTGGATTGACAGCTTTAAGCATTTTTCACTTTAAAATTATATACATACATGAAAATATTGCAGAAAAAATCCATGTGGTTTGGATATGTTCGACTTTGAACTAGAAGAAAGAAAAAAACCATTTCGCTGTAACCATCCAGGATGGTTGGATGTGTACATTCTGTAATTTTTTTTATTTTGCTGAAACCATCCAACCAGTGAAATACCGAATTGTGAACTTATTCA
Organism: Brachycentrus maculatus; assembly: GCF_059751285.1. Lineage (NCBI taxonomy): Eukaryota > Metazoa > Arthropoda > Insecta > Trichoptera > Brachycentridae > Brachycentrus > Brachycentrus maculatus. The sequence goes on from NW_028280792.1 coordinate 443,006, forward strand.
CAAAATAATTTAAAAAAATAAATATTGCACACAGTAAACAATGCCTAACTTCTACCATTTAACAAAGTGATTCTATATATACACTATTCCCCGAAATTTAATCAAAATTTAAATTTACAAAACGGGAAATTACCTTTAGAAAATTGAAAAATGATTCTATGAATAATAATTTAAAAAAAAAAACGTTATTCGAAAAAAGAACGACACAGCGAAAATGAGTCTCAGTTCAGTAACGACGCAAAGCGTGGTCTGAGTATGTTCTTTTAATTCTGAAAACATCTCAGCTTCCCAATTTGTGTGTTGGATGGTTTCTGTATAACATGGTCCAACTGAGGCTATCCACGGCAGCACATGCTTATGCTGAGCATGTTATAGATTAAAGATGTATTAGTTTATATTGAGTGTGTCCAAATTTTTATTCAAAATACTGGATTTGCTCCAATTATTAGTTTATTTAATTCAATCCTCAGATCTCTGAAATGTTGCTATCAATATTGGGAATATATAAAAACCTGTGTTGGTTTTTAAATATATAAAACCCAAAGACTGAATATGAAACTGTTTCAAATATCTACAAATCAAATTAATTTTAGTTTGTATCATGAAAAATTATTTTAAGGTGTGAATGGAAAAGGTAAAAACATTTATGAAAACTTTTAAACAATAACATTTTATGATCTTGAATTATCTAATGATGTCTTCATTTATTTCCAGATATTTTAGTTTCTCAAAATATTGTGACTCCTATTGAAAATTAACATCGATATTAGTCATTATAATAGTTAGAGTAACAGAATACATAGGGTGATGACCCCAGTTATTGCCACCTTGCCTCAGGGATTGATTGCAACGAAACCATTAATTTAACTGAACTATCTGTAAAATTTTGACAAAAACGCTGTTGATAATACAGTCAGTATGGTAAATGGTCCATAGGGTACTGCATCATATTGATGCAGTGTTTTCTTGATCGTCAATTACATGGAGGCAAGGTAATCAGTCCTACGTTTCAGGTCTAGAGTGATAGTATATAAATATTCAAATTGTTAAATCACCTTTATTTATTTTCACCCCCCTAGGAATCGAACCCGGGTCTTCAATCATGATAGCCAAACGCGCTAACCGCTATACTACGAAGACGGACAGACAGAATGAAATCAGGCGTGTCAATAACTGGGGGTGTCAATAATACCCCTGTTCACCCTACTTATGTTACATAAAATCAACCCGGATTATAGTACATATTACTACATTAGGGTTTTAAATTCACATCACTCCCTGTCAATGACAGCTCGGCTGTCCAAACTCAAAACACAGTAAGGGACTTTTTTTTGTAGTACGTTTTTTTTGCATTTTTAGACTAAGTACAATCTACTTAGTCCATAATGCAAAAAAAACGTACTGCAAAATAAATGTCCCTTACTGTGTTTTTAGTTTGGACAGCCGAGCTCTCCCGACACAAAGTGTGTTCATTTAAAACCCTATTATAGAATGCTACAACATACTTTCTTATGTTAACAGTACATTTTGTTTGCAGATATTATTTTATTTTGTTAAATCTAGGAATGTGGATTTAAAACAATTTAAAGAATCAACTGACAATATTATGAGCAGCAAAATATTTTAGTATTAAAACGTGCGCCGTTAATTTCTTTAACAACTCTTTTGTATAGAGTCACTGTCTACGCAAATTATGAGGTCACTAGGAAACTAATTGATGAAAGAAAATAAATAGGTAGATAATGAGAAACATTTTTTTAGATATTACGTTTAAGTAAAAATAATTATTAAGAGACATTTGAAAAAAATTGTATGTGTATATATTCTTATATCAATAAGATTTTTTTTCAACCAATTTTTCAATAGTTTGTAAAAAAATTGCGTTTTAAATTTTTTAATACTACTTCTTGTTACTATGAAAAATTCTACTGATTTTTATCGTTCTAAAAAGTATTATAATTAAATATGATATTATCTCCGTATGTACAAAAAAATCATCTGCTTACAAATGCTATGGTAGCCTTATTTGACCCAATGCTAAATCCCAAAATAAACGGACACTGCATCATATAAACGCAATGTTATCTTGATCGTTGATACACGAAGGAAAGGTGATCAGCCCTCCGCTTCAGGTACCAGTCCAGGGTAATATTAAATAAATATTAGAGTGAAAAAATCACTTATATTTATTTGACCTCCCCCTGGGAATCGAACCCGGGACCTCCAGAACGGTAGCCGAGCGCGCTGACCATTATTACACTACGGAGGCGGACAATATACATTGGAATGGCGGATATATATACACATTGGAACCTCTCATAATGAGTAATTCGCATAGCCAGCAATATCTGAAAAGTTGCTCCTTTAACGAATGACATTTCGCATAACTAGTTACAGAGAAAGGGCAAGTCCCTTTTTTACGACATTCACTTGTGAGCTGGGACTTCTGCGCCAGTAAAAACAAAACATGTTGTGAGGTTTGTTGGGTAATATATCCAAAATAAAACAAGGTTTGTTGGATTGAATTCTATATTTATTTATGTATATGTTAATACGTGATGCGTTTCGTCTTCTTAGGACATTATCAAACATGAGTGTTTGATAATGTCCTAAGAAGACGAAACGCAACAATTCCATATGGAATTCTACCAACTGTCTGCAGTTACAATAAATGTGTTGTAAGGTTCTGGAATGAATTACGCCTGTTATGAGAGGTTCCACTGTGTATAGGTTTTTTTGTGGTTATAAGTATGAAGGCAGGAAAGGTCACTACAGAGTTTGTCCAGAGATGATGTTTATATAGTTTGTTACGGGAGATTTTATCAAGTTGACTAAATAATATTTTGTAAATATTCATATAAATAGGTATTAGAGTAATGTGTATTTTTACAAATAAAAATTTGTATTATTTTGAAACTTTGGCGCTGATGCTGCATAAAGAAAAAATTATAAAAAAAACTGAAATTTGTATTGTCATGTGACAAGACTTTAATTGTGCGCTCGAATTATATTCATTTAAACTTGTTTTCTTTTATTGTTAGTTAAAATAAAATCCAATATCGCTGGTAGACTTTTAGTTCAACACGTGTATACTTTTTTCTTTTCTTTTTAAACCTGTATTTTGAAAATAAATCATTTTGATTTTGATTTGAAAACACGTTATCATGTGAAACTCTCCATTTATAGTAGCAAGCTCCCCCTGAAACGTACGTGAGTAATAACATAATATTTACTTATCTTTTTTTTTTATAGACTTATCAAATTTGACAGATCTACCTTAAATTTAAATACAGTAGAGTCCCGAAAATGCGACACTCGATAAACCGGCAGTCTGGAAGACTTGGCCACACCCTGGCAAGGTGTACCGAGTAATTTTATTTTAAAAAGTAGCCTCTTTTCGCAAATGATTTTGTTATTTTTTTAAACACAAGTAGCCATTTTTTGGAAAGTCAGCTAGTCAATTCTCATTATAGACAGCTTTACGCCTTCCTAAAGTATTTTTCTGATATCTGTCTTATCAGGTAAATTGCTGTACACTTTGTATTTGTTGATTTTCATGCAGTAAAGGCTGATAAGTAATATATAGTAAATGAATTATGTACTTTTTCTTTGTGTAAGGGTATTCAGGAAATTTATTCTCTGTTGAATTATCAAGCAAACAATACATGCAAGTACAGTACTGTATTTTCTTAGGAAACACTTTACTTATTCCTTTTTTTAACCATATTTCCGGTTAACCGGTATTTTCACACTCTCAGCCTGCCTTTGGTCCACATTAAGCCGACTTTTCGGGACTCTGTTGTACAATTATTTCATTTTATTACTGTTTAAGGTTGATAATGGATAGAGCATAATATGTATTATTGTACAATTTTCTTAAATTAAAAAAAATGCGTGCAAATCACCACCGTTTCAAAAATATTAATCATAATTACACTTGCTTGCTTTTCCAATTTTAGATATTATTGTTTATCTTATTCTAGATTCTACTGCGAGCTGTAAATACACACCTATTCATTGACTTTACCTGATGATGGAAGGAAGATTCTGTAATGGAAGAACTTTGAAATATCAAAGAGAAAATAGTCATATATTGGTTTTATATTGCTCATGGTAAAGCTATATCTTATTACCCACAAATTGTATGAAAAAAGGCTGAAAAAATTTATTCTGATATAAAAAAAAAAGAAAAAGCACGATGTAGCAAAACTTTTAAATGTGAAAGAAAAACCTTATTAACACGTTGTTTGCGGGAAACGCTTAAAAGCATCTTTGACATACTGTTGGTAGAGAGCGGGAGATGCTTGTAAACGTTATATTTGCTTACTTTTGGTAGAGTGCAAGATGCTAAAAAACATTGAACTGATCGGAATTGGGTTTGCGATTACTTGTGTTTAGTATACGACACTAATTATAATACTAATTAGGGTCGGGGTTGATGAAAAAACCGCCTGACAACGATATGTTAAGTCGATTCATTCATCGAGCCAACGATAATTGATTGCAAGTTTTGTGTATCTGGCTGTTTTGACATCTCATAGAAAATTGGTTTGTGATATGTAAGGTATTACTTGGACATGAGCTATACTTATTCTGAATATATAGTAAGCTTTATTTTCATATGAAAAAACATTCATAATATAACGGATCCATAAAATGCATAATATTTTGTGAACCGCTTCAACTCAGAAATTATTGAATTATTTACTGTCACAATTGATTGGATCAGTTTGCTGTTGGAATGAATAATGTTTTATGACCTCTCAATCATTTTGACATTGAGCTTAATGAAACCATTTTGTAGAGAATTTTATTGTTTGTTTTTCCTTTGTTTTATTATGTTATAACAAATTGTTTATTTTGTTATTAAACTTTTTTGCCACATTTACCGAGTTTTATTTCTACATTGCAGGATATAAAGTAGAAAAAGGAAACATATCAATTTTACACTTGGCCAATCTCCGCATTTTAAATCAGTTGGAACATTAACAGCACGCGGAGCATTTAACATTTAATATCTTATTTTTTTGATATCTCAACATAGATGAAGAAGAATATGAAAGTCTAGGCATTTGCAAACTGTGTGTAAGTTCATTTTTAATTATGTTTATGCGTACTATTACTAAAAACCCTTAATATTCTACTTAAAACCATTACCATAACTTATATATGTAATTATTATTATGATACACTACTTAAATTCTTCTTCTTCTAACCCTTATCCGCACCCAATGGTGCATAGGGCACTGCATCGTATTGATGCAATGTAATCTTGATTGTCGTGTTGTTTTATTATATTTATGAATACTATTTTAAGATTACACTTTTTATTTTCTTAAACATATAGGAATAAAATAAAAGACAAAATGTAGTATAAATATTTATTTGCCATAACTATTTCAAACACAAAGCTTATAAAACGACTATTATAAAAGTATTGTCTGAATAACAATATACGAGCCTCAAAAAGTGGAACACAGATTGGAAATATATCAGTACCTATTAAAAACATATTGCGGAAGAACAAGAAATTTTATCTTGTCCCAAATGTGCTGTAAACGCCGGATATGCTACTGGCATCATATTTTTGGACATGCTTTATAGAAAATTAAATATAATAGAAACCACACCAAAAATAGATACCTAACCCGATCATGTGATCAGTGAACGATCATCTACTCATTGAATTAATAATATAATGTATCGTGGGTGTACTGCAAAAAACGTTAAATTGAAAATATCCAATTTTGACTTAATGATGCCGTATTATAAAGTTTTCAATGCTCTATAAACTGGCAAAATACAGTAAATAGTTTAAAATGTCATATTTTTGTAGTTTTAAAAGTAAATTCAAATTCAAGGTTAATAGCGGTTATTTTATTCAGGCTAAAAAAAGCTTTAAATAACGGATTATTCAAACAGGCATTTTAGAGTTAACGTTTTTTGCCAGTATACCCACAATACATTAGATTTTAACTCCTGGTTTACTAATAATATTGCGTTTATGGACATTTAATTTAAGTCAAAGATACAGTTTAACTCATACCACTCTAGGCCAGACATTCTGGCCCGTATGATTCTAGTAGGCAGCTCCGTGGGCCACAATGTCTGGCCCGGCGCAGGTATAACTTTAATCACTGATTTCTCTATCACCCAAGTATATTCTACCAAAAAATATTTCAGATAAATACAGTTAATTAACATGGTCAAACGAATTGCTAGACAGAGTGTCCCAAAATTAGGGAACCAAAATATTTATTTTAATGGTAGAAAAACGTCCCATTTTTTTTTATCAGAGTAGCTGATAGTTACTTTTTAGGGTTAAAATTACCCTTAAAAGGTGAAATAGCTGTTACTCTAAACGAATCTGTAGTAGGAACACAAATTGTCTTTGTTTTATATTAACACATTTGCGGATTAAGAAATTGCAAAAAGTTTAATTTGAGGACAAGACAGTTTCAACCATCTCATGTTTTCAGTGCTCGAAGGGCAAAGCGGTTGTAGTTGTTCCGTTTTTTTTATAAATATATAAAAAAAAATATTTAAAAAGATAAATATTTGTGTTTTATTATTAACACAAATATTTTAATTTCATACTTTTTCTGTGAGCCTAGGCGGCTCATTATTAGAAATAGGTATCAAATTGTGGTAGAGTGGGTTCGAACCGAGAAACTCTGACTTCAGAGTCCGCGACACTAACCACGGGACCACAACCCGACACCATGTTATATTTGTTCTACCGTTGAACAAGATATTTTGTCCTATAATAAGCCACAGTTTTACTTTCATTAGTACCCAGACAATAGATAATAAGTTTCAATTAGCATAAAGGTTTATCAGCCGGTCAAAAACTACCTAATGTCATTTGAGATGTATGTGCTCTGCTTATCAGCTGATATTCTCTTTGTTAGTAAAACAATCATATAGATATGGTAATTGATCTATAAAAATATATATATAATGTTTTTGAAATGCTGTCTAATATAACACGAAATACATGTGTGCTTTTAGGCACGGCTTCAAACTGCTATGGTGTCGGCAAACATGTTAATACTATAATATTTAATTCTATAAACTAAATTCTATTTTGATTATTAAGGAATGTTAAGAATCAAGTAGAAATAATATTTATGAATTTCAGTACAGTTATGAACATTTCGTGAAGTTAAAGGTATATTGAAGAAATATTGCACAGATATTATAGTAGGTTGTCCAAAAAACAATCATTTTTATAGCTTGGTGAATGATTTAGATAATAGAATTTGATCAATCATCTTTGGCTGGTACGAACACATACAGCATCTCTCGCAAATATTGTATACAAGCTTTCCAGTGTATTGATACATTAAATTAAGTCATATGTTTGCTTAATTATTTTAATTATTGTTTAACTTTACGGGATCCAACAGTTTCAGAAATGTAGCAGAGTACTTTTGTCTGTTTAATTTTTTTAATTAATTTTACAAAATTTAGTACCTAAATATATTCAATACCTTATAAAAATAAAGCCATAACTGTTTAATACATGCAATTAGAAAAACGTTTTATTTTATTTCAAAGATATTTTTGTTCATCGAATCAGACATCAAAATTGATCATTTTTTTGGTAATTTGTTTTTCCTATTTTAAGTTTTATATTACAAATAAAACCCTACCACAAAAAAATTGTTTGGAAAAATAAATCAAGTCATGTTAAGAGGACATAAAAAGTTATTTATAAACTATATTAATATTTTCTTATATATTTGAGCAAATTCCTGGCAGATTAACTAAACTGGATAAGGTTTTAGAACAAGACAAAAGGATTCAAATGGGATGTGTTTGTATATTAAAATCATGAAATAATGTTGGAATTAATTAACAAGATAACAATACATACATTATTCCAATGTAGTGGCTCTATACACCATTTGGTGTAGATAGGAGAAATATCTTGAGGTTAAGGAAGCCAAAATTATAAATCCATAACTGTCTTTTATTTGGCAAATTGTGATGATAATTTTTTATACATCCCAAAGTTATTATGTCCAAGCTAGACAGAAAACTACGTAAAATGGACTAAAAATTCACAATGACTTGAGCTGATGATAAGACTTAAAATTAGTTTCATGTACATACAGTAAAACATTATGTGGTCGAAATCTTTATCAACTACGTTACTCATAGATAAAATATTAAGAAAATATCATATTATGAAATCTGGCTACAAACAAGAAAGCATCTATTTATATACTCACATATATATACAAAAAGCATACAAGATACATAAAGCCCAGGTTATTTGTGTTACATATGGACATTTTTTGTACTTATTTTGTAAATAAATAATTTTATAACTTTGCAGCTAATAAAACACTTTTATAGCAATATTTCCAAACGTAACAATTGAAAGTGACAGTAATCAGTATAGAAATCCATATCAAAGGGGGCAATAAGAGAGAGGCTTTAGCCTTTGAACATATCTTTTAGAGTTGAAGACTCAATAAGTGACTTCGAGAGCCATAGTTCCTAAACTGGGGGGTCTGAGAGATTGCCCAAGTGGGTATTCTCTTTACCGGAATACTGACTCTCAAATCAAACTAGGTGTAGTAAAAAGTATCATGTGATCATTTAAGAAAACATGGAAAATATTTATCATCAAATTCAATCTTAGATTTACTCTCATGAATTTTAATAGTGGAATGATCATTTACAGCTTAAAATACATCATCGTTCAGCATTTAATAAATTAAGAAGAAAAAATACATCTGCATTAAAATATAAGAAAACATATTTTGTTTAAAAAAAACAATCTTTAGCAAGTATATTTAATATACAGAAGAAATATGGTAAGGTCATTGCAATCATTCAAATTGTGATTGTAAGTAGACTGAATGCAATAAAAATGCGATCTCTCAGACGAATGGCTGCAAAATGATGTACGATAGATGTAAGAATGGTGATATTTATAAGGAAGGAATGCAAGGCTGAGATAAGAATTATCGATAAAATTAAGAAAGGTGTCTAGAGATGGTTTGGACATGTGAATCGGATGAGTGAAGAAAGAACAGTAAAAAATATGAAGTGAATGTAGTTGGAAATAAAAGCAGAGGAAGACCGAGAAAAAGTTGGCATGATCAAGTATTTCAAATACTTGATCATGCCAAGCGAATAGTCGGCGGGTATGTATGAGGAGATGCGTGAATGTGGGAGAGGCGAATATTGTTTGCAAAGATGGAACGGTGGGACATTCTTTTCTATCTGGCTACCTCTGCGGAAGTAGCGTGATGGTTAATTATTTATTTAGAAGAGTAATTAAAAATCAAGCAAAATATCGGTATTTACCTTTTAAAGGAAATATCCGTATAATACATACATAATACATACATAATATATAATACATAATACATATACCAAAACAATAACAAAAATTAATGCACAATTAAATACTACATATCATTATTGAAATAATAATAATAAAAACTCCCACAGAGAATATTAGTTCAAGGCATTACGTCTAAAAAGTTTAATTAGTTATTTTATAAGTAATAAAACAGAAAATAATAAAAGTAGCAAATGTTGATTATAGAAGTAAATTTGTTTCTCTATTAAAACAGGTATAGAACATTATTTTTAATATTACATTTATTTGTAAATTATATAAAATGTTACTTTGTAATGAAATAACCAAGTAGATACACAATATTTATAAATTAGGCATAAGATACACTATAATACTTTTGAAAACTAAATACTGCTGCCAAATTATTGAATAATTAATTAATAATAATTACTACTAAAGAATAACGAACCTAAATAAGTTTGTAGGTAAAATTATTTTTGTTGACGTATAACCTAAATTAAAAGCAAAAGTAGGTTTAATCAATTGCAATTGTAAAATCATTTTGGTAAATTAAAATTTGGTTGCTAATAATATCAATATCCATCGCATTTGCTATGTACATACAAGGAAAGCACATGAAGGATTAATATTTTAGAATGTTTTTAGATATCACAGCATTGGCATTACATATATTTATTACAAGATACGTGAACGTTATATTAGCGGAGACAATGGTACTAGGGTAGACCGTGAAAATCAAAATCAGTGTATAGACATTCTACCCTCATGTACACCTCATCGCAAGTCTTCAAAGTATCTGGTAATATATTCAAGGCATCTAGTAATCGGTCTTCACTGCCAAATATCTAAAACAAATAAATACAAACTACTTGATGGCAGGATATACTTAAGAAATATCAGTTAAAATGTCTGACATCTGTCGACAACATGGATTTTTTACATTCTATCATTAATCGATATTTTGTAAGTATATCCTGCAATGGAGTTATGAAATTTCAAAGAGTAAATATTAGGTAATGTTTTTGTATGTGACTTGTGTTTTTTTGTAAGCAAAGTTGTGTTTAGCAATAGGTTGTCAATGTGCCGTATGCAGTTGATAACACATGGCTAAAATAGGATCTCATCGTGGCACAAGTGGTAGTTGAAGTGTTAACACATTGTTGGAGGGAACTGCTTAAAAGCATCTTTTGCATATTGTTGGTAGAGAGCGGGAGACGCTTATAAGCGTTCCATTTGCTTACTTTTGTTAGAACGCGAGAAACGCCAAAAAACGTTCTACAGATGGGAATTGGATTAATGGTTACTTATGATTAGTATACGACCCTAATTATATACTAATTATGGTCGGGAGTTGATGAAAAAACTGCCGAACAACAATATTTAAACTGAAAACCAACAATAGACAAACGGAATATTTTGATCTGGAATTCAGACAACTTGCCACACAAGTTTCTGAATAAGCACATCGCTTGCATTTATGGAAATGTACTGGGTTTATCAGAATTAATAATTTAGATAGTGTGTACCGACAAGATTAAATTGTACATATTCCGGGCCTTTCTGAATTCCTTCCAATTCGACCCATTCCTTCCGTCCATTTATATCCACCCAACTAAGTAAGATACTATAATATGAAGAATGTCCGTCTTCCTAGGGTATTTAAAAAGTAGTTTGCAGATAATGGTGGCTGAAGGTTTTTTATGCACGGCGAAATAAACAAATTGGAAAAAATAGAATATCAAATTTATTTTTCACCTTATTTAGAAGGTCTTGTCGATTGGGGAGAGCGTGCATGGCAAACATCGCAGCCTGCCTGATGTACCACGGGTGGAACTGTGCCAGGGAGTCCGAGTATGCCGCCTGACACACCGTGCAAGTGTTGGTCAAGTTATCTCCGTCACCGAGCTGCTTCAGAAAGAGTCTGATGAAGTCTGAACAGAAAGAGGATGAGATCATTACTCACATACGATAAAATTCAGTCGTTATCATTGAAGGAAGGAAATTATTAACTCGAAGATAGTTAGTGTGTTTCTTCCCTGAACCCTTTCCGGTCCCCCAAAAATTGTTTTTAAATCCAGGTAGACAGTTACATTCCAATGGAAAAGAATTGATTTGTCTTCAGCTCCACATACTGTTGTAATAAAGATGATTGAAAAAATGTGAGCTTGGATTTAAACTAAATAATATTAACCTTTTAAACGCGTTAACTTTGTTCCTAAGAGACGCTCGTGCGCGGCTGTATTTCGCCGTTTTTTAAATGATTACTTTTATCATGTATTTAGTTATGAAACGATTTATTTTCCTAAACAAAAACGTTCAATGGGATTCATTGTGCCTTTTTGGTACTCTATAATACACGTGTGTATTATTATTCTTGAAATATATCGTAATATAAACAAATTAGATCGTAACATAAATAAATCAAAGCACGCATCTTGTGTCACTCTTACCCACTGGCCATGCGTAGCGTCGAGAGTGAGACAGATATAGGGCATGATTATGGCGCGGACTAATTACCGACCGCAAGAAAAATCAGGGATCTGTTGTTTTATTTATCCTTGTGATATTACAAATTATTAGTCAGATATTTCAACAGATGTCATAAGGCCGAGGATTGACGTATTATTTTATCCAAAGTTCCACACCATGAAAAAATCCCTCCAACTTGAACTGAGGTTCGAAACTTGGAGCAAAGTGAAAACACAAACGCTTATGTCAGCCGCGTATGGGGCATGTCTTGTAAAAACACAAACGGTTATACGAGCCGCGTGGATCCGGTTAATGATGAAAAAAATGTCGAATAACATTCAACATGAGACCTACGAGGAAAAAAGCGATGATGAATGAGATTCGACATTGGCACGGTAAGGGTAAAGTATAAAATATATTTCAGCTTCGTTTTTCCGCTAAAAATTCACAAAAACAGATAAATGATTTAACATGATCACAAATAAATTATCTGAAATAAACCCCTAGGTAAAAAAATTATGTTAAGAAGAAATGTAGTGAAAACGATGAAACGTGGCCAATAAAAGGGTGTTATATTCTGAAAGTCAGGTGAATTGCCTGCTATATATTAAAACTATCTATTTTAATAAAGGGTACACAAAAGTTTACAAACCTAATCCACGGTGAAGTCTCAATAGAGTCCTAGATCCAGAAGTAAAATCGGGCTTTTCATGAATTCCTGTTGTTTTTTCGAAATTCATCATTTTTCTAAAACTCTCATAGTACGCTGCATCATCACTGTTCAAATGTTTTTCCATGATCTTTATTTTACTTTTCACATCACTACTTACAAAGGAAAATACCGATCCTATTAAATTTAAAAACCTGTAAAAACATATCAGTAATAAATCTCTCACTTTTAATCATCTGTATTCAATGGTGCATGAGACACTTTGTAAAAATGTTCACAATAAAATTTTATATCTTATTTATTGTTTAAAAGAAATATGTTGATTGAATCAGAAAACGAACTCAGAACTTTACGTATCAAATCTAAACGTACAAATTATTTCACTTCAGAGGTGGACAATATTATTAATGAATTAAATCGGTAAGAAAAGTTGTACGCAAGAATAAAATATTTTAAAAGCTGTCACTTATCTGTCAAATAAAGCTGTCAATCTGACAGTAGTGATACAATGACGAATAGTTTTCATTCGTATTTTACACATACATACATTTATTTATACATGTTTATTTATTTATTTATGTCAAGCAATCAAATGATAACATTTTCCTTGTTTTTAATCATTTCAATTGAGTTGGAAATATAAATATGCTTACTTCATAAGTTCAGTGTACCCATCAATGTATTTATCAATATGAACATCACCTTCATCTAGTAAACTTTCTTTAAATGTTTTGTTTACATGCACTAAATTCAAACAATTCGTCGACATTTTTTAACTATAATTATTTAATAAATCTAACTACAAAACAAAGATTTTAAAATTAACTCGACCCGATAACGAAACCTTCAACAAAAAGACTTATGATTACTAATGGGGGAATAAAATTAAATGATCGAGTATTCGTTTATTAGAATAAACGATTATTTTAATAATCGAATTGGTCGATTGTATCAAGAACGTTTCTTATGAGATTTTATTGATTCTCTCAGGACTTGACAATATGATACTTTGGAAAAAATAATTCAAGATAACCAAGAGGATAAATTCTTAAGGGACTTGACAATCTAAGGTTTTAGATAAACAGTTTGAGGTAACCAAAAAAAATTCTCCAACGGTATTTTTTTTATTCATCAGAGGAATTTTGTGAGGGTATTCAAAATACTCATTGTTACTTAAACATAACAAGCAATGAAGAATATTAAAAAAGGTAAAAAGATATTTAAGCAAGAAAAAAAGTATTGTAATGTTTGTAGCTACAATTATGTTTAAATAAGCTTTAGATTTTTACAGTTTACATTTAAAATATGTAAATATGTAAATAGGAAAACCTGATGTAGTGATATAAATCGACTCAGCGAGACTGAATTAATGGATTATTTGAAGAAAAAATCTAATCATTCGATTATGATTTATTTTGAACGCTGTATTTTATCTACTATTAGTTACAACACTAGATAATTGCCATTATAAAAAATAACATTGATACTTGCGTACTATCGTTCGACAAGTAGGCAGGTACTTAACGGCTATTTTTGCATTTAACCACCTTGTTTATTTTTGAAGACGAGGATTATTATTGTTTTTTCCGGTAACTGTCTTTTGCATTCGTATTTTTTAAACAATAGGGTTTCGTTCACTATTTTGTTCGACTGAAAGAAATGTATTTCGTTATCAATTGAGTATTATTGGAAATTGTTTTTAATCCCAATCGCGTCATAAATAACATAATTATGTCTGGTTTCTTGGATGTAAAGCTATGTGCAAAGGGAAACAGAAATTTAACTCCGTGGAAGGTATGATAAATTTTATGAGTATGTTGTATGTTTATTCGTTATCGATCGGTTTATTGCCGTGTTATGAACTTTTTATTTTCGTTTTTAGGCCTGGAAAAAACAATGGTGCATTCTGAGGCCGTCTCCGCTGAATGAGGGCGGAATTTCTATAATATTTCACACATCGGCAGGTTTGGCTTCCAACTCGAAAGTGGAAATACCTCGCCATTCTCTCATTTACCGCACCGAATCAAAGTCAAAAAATTATTCTTTCGGCATTTTCCCGACCTCGGAGAGCCGAAAACCGATTTTATTCCTGGCCGGTCAATCTGAAAGCGATAGTCAGTTGTGGATCGGAAGAATAAGGTCCATGTTACACGAAAATAAATCTGGTAAGTTCTTTTAAATACGTATGTGTGAGCAGTGCATTGTTTACACAGAACCCATCCAAATTTATTATTATTATTATTCAACCCTTTTTCAAATTATCAAAATTACAAAAAAATGTCCATCAATTCATAAAAAGTAACCTTTGTGTGTTAAGACTAGCCGATCCTATTTCTAACCCAATGCCTACCGGAGGGTCAATAGATTTTATTACATTTTGCTTTTTTTCTGCTTTATATAATTCCTTCTTTCATCATTCTGCAGTCACTTTGTGGTAACATCTATCCATTTGTAAGTTTTACTTGGTAAATACCATAATTTCTTAAAATCTATTGTGGCACATGTTTCTATGCATTCTGCGTCATTTCATTTTCAACACCGTTTTTGAAAAGTGTTGCGGAATGTATCGTAACACTTGTCACAATAGATTTTTCTAATTCTTAACCGGTTCTTTGCCTTAAGTGCATTTACGCGCTCTCCAATGCCGTGATCGCCAGGTTGGCCACACAAAATTAGCGCATAAACGCGCTCATATTTGTGCTTGTTTCTTCCTATGTCAGGCACTAATTTAAAATATGGAACACATAACATTACATAGTGTTCATATTTGGTTAGTTTTTATAATATCTTTCAAATATATCGCTGTTTAAATGCTAGAATCATGGGTGTCTTTTTCGAATATGAAAATGTTGACGATTTAGATACCATTTTTGGAATAAAGAGTTGATTTTTTTTTATGTTGTGGCCCTTTAGCATTTAACCAGCGATATACGCAAAAAATATGATTTTGTTAGCTATTACTTTTCTTAAAATGTTACGGCCTAGTGGGAACAGCCTTACTAATAATACCTCATGGCACTTAAAGGGTAAGTAGTGGTATTTACCAAGTAAAACTTAAATTAATAATAATTCCTTTTTGTTTCAGAAAAAGGAAACCAACAGCAGTTTTTCAATGTGTCCATCGTTGACAATGCATTCACCAACTTGTGCGGCTTCAAGGGCCTGTACGGGCGTCTCACGGTCTCCACAGTAGGATTCCAAATATCGGATTACTATAACAACACCTGCAAAGTGTTCTTACCGTGGAATTATGTCAGCGATATTAAACTTGTGGGCGCTGAGAAAATTATTGACAAGAACAGAATTTGTTCAGTCACTACTAACAGGTAATTTATTATTTTTAAATGATTGAATAAATGTGCCGTGTTATTAGTTTGTTACGTTTGATTAATCCTTATAGTGCTCAATAAATATGGCTATGTTGTAAAGATAAGAATGTTAGGTGTTCAATGCGTGGACATATTGATACAAGTGTATTTTCTCATTAGAGTGTAATCAATGATTTTTAAAATATTTAACCATGCTCAGCGTTAGAAGAAAAAAGTCCCTCTCCAAGCACAAGAGCTCAGTCTCTTTTTTGGAGAGGCTCAGCGCTAAAATAACTAAAATAATAAGATTGTATTAAGTAGAAATGTATGGAAATTGTATTTAAAAAAATGAACTAACTATTAAATAATTTAAAAAAAACAACAAAAAACAAAATTTAAATCTACAATTTTTTTTTATGATTTCATATTTTTAGTATATTTATGATGAGATTTTGATTTGCTACAAAAAATAATTTATGGCAAGGTGTTTCAATTATCTATTCAGCATATCGCTCACTCCTTTCAAGTACGTCATAAATCAAAAATCGTCAATTTTCAGTTGTGCATGTTTTCGGAATGCATAGAAAATGTACTATATCCCAGCAAAAGAGGCATATTTTCCACCTAATATTTACCTGCTACAGGGCAGAAAGTATTGTTTTTACATTTTGAAGAAAAGGTTTTGTTTGGTTATTTTTTAAAATATACTAAATATTTTTCAAATGGATAAAAAATCAAGTTTTTTGATTTATGACGTTCTTGAAAGGAGTGAGCGATATGTGATAGTAAAAAATGATAAACTTAACACATTTTTTTCGGCCGGTTTTTTCATCAACCCTGACCCTAATTATACTCTGGCAGTCTGCCGCCCGACCCTCAGTATACTAATCATAAGTAACCGCAAACCCAATTCCCATCTGTACAATGTTTGTTTGCGTCAAATATAACGCTTTTAAGCATCTCCCGCTCCTTGTGGATGCATCGATTACATTACAAAACGTTAAAACAAATTTATGAGGCGAATGTCGTTGGAAAAAGGAGCAGAGGAAGGCCGAGAAAAACTTGGCACAATCAGGCATGCCAAATACTTGACCACTTGGTCAGGTTAGGAGTCGAAATAATCAGTCGGTATGTATGAGGAGATACATGAATGTGGGAGAGGCAAAGAATGTTTGCAAAGACAGAATGGTGTGGCGTTCTATTCTCTCTGCGGGGAAGCGGCGTGATGATTAGTTAGTTATTTAAATCAAAATGTAAGTGTTCGTTTGTTTGAAACCTTAAATTTCCTTAAGTTATTTACCGATTGCTTTAAAACGTTCAAAACATTTGGCACAACGTTCCATTAGAATACGCCCGTGTTTTTATGTATCTGACAGCTAAAAATATTTTTTTCAATCAGCATTTTTATCGCAATGGTAGCATCATCTCTTGAATGTATGACCTACTCGCGTAATACTACACATTGCTCACTGCGGACAGCGTGCTTCTCTAAAGCTACTATCACTTGGGATTTTCAATGTTTTCAATTGCATGATTGTTTCATAGATTTAGAATATTTCCATTCCCTCTCAAGCATTGTGAAATTTTACATATTAGAAACGCGTGCTTTTCATTTTCTCTCTTTTCCATTTTACCAGATTGAGCTGTGGCTACGCGTGACCAAGTATATCTAATAATAAATAAAACTCGAGCGGACAGCTAATTAAGTTGTAATGTCAAGAAAAGGTTGTATGTGAGCATGTGTTATGGCACCTGTATCATTATTTATTTATCCTCCCAACCGTGTCTGTAAGTCACCTATTACTCGAGCGGACAGCTAATTAAGTTGTAATGTCAAGAAAAGGTTGTATGTGAGCATGTGTTATGGCACCTGTATCATTATTTATTTATCCTCCCAACCGTGTCTGTAAGTCACCTATTACTCGAGCGGACAGCTAATTAAGTTGTAATGTCAAGAAAAGGTTGTATGTGAGCATGTGTTATGGCACCTGTATCATTATTTATTTATCCTCCCAACCGTGTCTGTAAGTCACCTATTACTCGAGCGGACAGCTAATTAAGTTGTAATGTCAAGAAAAGGTTGTATGTGAGCATGTGTTATGGCACCTGTATCATTATTTATTTATCCTCCCAACCGTGTCTGTAAGTCACCTATTACTCGAGCGGACAGCTAATTAAGTTGTAATGTCAAGAAAAGGTTGTATGTGAGCATGTGTTATGGCACCTGTATCATTATTTATTTATCCTCCCAACCGTGTCTGTAAGTCACCTATTACTCGAGCGGACAGCTAATTAAGTTGTAATGTCAAGAAAAGGTTGTATGTGAGCATGTGTTATGGCACCTGTATCATTATTTATTTATCCTCCCAACCGTGTCTGTAAGTCACCTATTACTCGAGCGGACAGCTAATTAAGTTGTAATGTCAAGAAAAGGTTGTATGTGAGCATGTGTTATGGCACCTGTATCATTATTTATTTATCCTCCCAACCGTGTCTGTAAGTCACCTATTACTCGAGCGGACAGCTAATTAAGTTGTAATGTCAAGAAAAGGTTGTATGTGAGCATGTGTTATGGCACCTGTATCATTATTTATTTATCCTCCCAACCGTGTCTGTAAGTCACCTATTACTCGAGCGGACAGCTAATTAAGTTGTAATGTCAAGAAAAGGTTGTATGTGAGCATGTGTTATGGCACCTGTATCATTATTTATTTATCCTCCCAACCGTGTCTGTAAGTCACCTATTACTCGAGCGGACAGCTAATTAAGTTGTAATGTCAAGAAAAGGTTGTATGTGAGCATGTGTTATGGCACCTGTATCATTATTTATTTAATCTCTGACGTAAAAACTTTTAAAATCTTTTTATTGTTATAACTCAATCCATATTACGAAAAAATTATGTATGTGTAATTCGTGGATATTTGGCTCCATAGTGCAATGGTATGCTACCTTGAATGAGGTAGATTTTTAAAAAATGGAAGTTTGGGTTTTTACAAGGCTTACGGCCTGTCATAGGCTGGTTTAAGTGATCACTTTATACGCAAATATTCACAATTCTACCCGTGATTGACAATCATACTACTCCAATTTCGGATGTTGTATTTATCCTTTAATTGATACCTTCTATCACATGCGAGTTCTTGGCATCTTCTATGGTTGAGTTGAGTAAGTTTTTTAATTTGCAAAGAGCTCTTTATGAATTATATGCGAGATTCTTTCTGAATCATTTTACGTACTAGGAGAAACTCGAAAATATGATTTTCAATTTTATTGACATATTATATTACCTTATATTTTGACCAGTTCTTTTATTAATAACATTTTGAGTGTGTGTTTGCTAAAAAATGCAATACGTTCCCTCTTAATGTAAAATGTTTACTAGCTTTGAATGATGTGAATAGTTACATTATTTTGGATAATTTTCTAAAGAAAAATAATGAAAAATAAATTATTCATAGATTTAGCGTTTAATTTGTTGAACTCTATTTTAATTTATGTACTAAATGTTAATTGTTAAAAAAAACATAAAATTCAATTTTGTGACAATTGTTTCGCCTAGTTATGGCATTTTCAAACAAATGTGAATCCACCAAACAACAATAGTTAATGGGGCATGTAGGTTAACTATTGTTGTCAATTATTACTGCACATCTTCAAACTATTACCTAAGTACCTAGAATTGTATAGCTATGTCCATTTAATCTTCACATTTGTCTGAAAATGAAAAAACTAGGCGAAACAACTGTGACAAAATTTAATTTTATGTGTTTTTATAACAATAAAATATGACTTAGTAGACTAAAAAATCAGTATTTGATTTAACATTTAATACATAAATTAAAAAGTAAGGGTTAAATTTTCATTCTGTTCATTTGTTTGTTTTATTAGGGAGTTTGAATTTGGACATGGCGAAATCCTTCTATTCTGCCATTCCGCGCAGTCTCTTGTGAGGAGTCTCCAGCAGCGGTCTCCGTGTGAAAGTCCTGAGATCACCTTGAGGAAGTTGAACCGGAGAATCAGCCGCAGCGAAGGCGCTCTGTTCAAGATGACCGATGATTGCCCACAGGATAATCAGAGAGATTCCGGTAATGAACACTGTATTATATTTATTGTAACTGCAGACAGTTGGTAGAATTCCATATTGAATTGTTGGGTAATATATCCAAAATTAAACACGGTTATTGGATTGAATTCTACTTTTATTTACATATCGTAGTCATACAGGAGAAAAAACCAAGTGCATTTCTTACAAAATGTGATCATTGACTATTTGATATCTTACTAGCTTAATACATATTGCCCTGAAAAACATCCCAAAGGATTTTAAACTTGGAAGTATAATATATTGACTTGGTTAAAATGACTAACTGCATTGATGTTTATTTTGTTACCAAGCAAAAGTGACTTAAATGGCCCTCCTGAACATTTTACATTTTGTTAGTTGGTCACTTTCTCCTGTATGACTGCGATACATACGATAATATGTGATGCGTTTTGTCTTATTAAGACATTATCAAACACTCATGGTCTTTGATAATGTCTTAATAAAACGAAACGCGTTACATATTATCATATATCGCTCATCCCTTTCAAGAACGTCATAAATCAAAAATCGTCAATTTTCAGTTGTGCATGTTTTCGTAATGCCCAGAAAATGTACTATATCCCAGCAAAAGTGGCATTTTTTAAACTTAATATTTACCCGCCACAGAGCAGAAAGTGTTGTTTTTGCATTTTTAATAAAAGGTATTGTTTAATTATTTTTTTTAAATATAATAAATACTTTTCAAATGAAGAAAAAACCTTCAGGTTTTACCTAAAAAGACCTGTTGCACAGTAAAAAGTTCAATAAATGGCTTGATATTTATTTTTAAACTTTTTAAACTTTAAATTTATCCATTATAACATGGAGAAGAAATGCCGAGAAAGTATAGAAAATAAGTAAGTAAGTGTCGCTCAAAATATAAACAGGTTATAATTTAACAACATTTGATTGTGTCCCAAAATTTGTTCACAGATCTGCGTTTTCTCCATTTGAGAGTTATTTTTACATTTTTGACATGTAAACATAGATAGAGAAGAATATGGAAGTCTGGGTATTGACAGGGCATAAGTGCTTGAAAAAAAATATTTTTGTGGTTGTCAATCATCGGTTGAATGGTGAATGTTGCACATGTGTAAAGTGATCACTTAACCAGCCTATGAAAAGTCATAAGCCCTGTAAATACCCAGACTTCTATATTCTTCTTCATCTGTATTGAGATAGCAGTGTCAATCAATGAATGAAGATAATTGAATAATTATTTTTATCTTAATTGCAATTTTTATTATTTGATTTTCGCATAGATTTATGATTATGAAACATGTTTTGTTTGATTTTAAAGAATTATGTTTAGAACAACGTTTACATGTGTAAAAACACTGTTGGTACAGCTGTGCTCCATAAAACACCCACACACTTAGTTATGGTTTATTAAGCAGTAATATTTTATTATATGTGTCTCAATTTGAGATAAAACATCACTTTTATATGAAAGAAGATGGGAGTCTAAACATCTCAAGGGAACATCTGAATATTGATAGACATTTTGAAATGCCTATAATATTGATAATTGTCCGCCTCCGTAGTGTAATGGTCAGCATGCTCGGCTACTGTTCTGGAGGTCCCGGTTTGGATTCCCAGGGGGTCAAATAAATTGTTTGTTTCACTCAATATTTATTCAATATTATTACCCCGGACTAATACCTGAAGCAGAGGGCTGCTCACCTTTCCTTCATGAGTTAACAATCAAGATAACACTGCGTTTATATGACGCAGTCCCTATGCACCATTGGGGTGCTGATAAGGGGTTGAAGAAGAAGATAATTTAGTATTTAGGTTGTCAGTCATGGGCAGAATATTACATGTGTATAATCGCTTATCCCAGTCTGACACTTTGTAACACCCATACTATGTACCATTCTTCTTCATCTATTTTGAGATATCGATGTCAATCAATGAAACGAGATAACTGAATAATTATTTTAGTTCTGACAAGAGATTAGCACTGTTTCTGACGTCAGTAATAATCTTAATCACTGGCTCTACATGTGATAGGTGCATAAATAGACTTATTTGTTTTATCACCTTTATCTTTGTTATGTTAACAATGGAATTTTATCTCAGAATGCTCTTTTAAATTTAGGATTGTCATCGTGCGGCCCGATGTCGTCAGAAAACAACATCAAATGGGACAACAGTTCGAGAGACAATTCCGTTCGTGTGTCTGTTGACGAGAACGGATTCGCCCTCAAAGGAATGGTTCGTAGAAATAAAACGATACTTTACATTTTATTTTTACTATTAATTATAATATGTTCCATTACATATCCAAATAGCATTTATCATGATGTATTAGAACAATATTTTAAGTATTAAAATCTAACACTGGTCTAATTATTTGTATATTTTTTTGTTTTATTTTTTTATTATTGTAATAAATAAGCATTAACTTTGTGGATCATATTGATATGATACACAAAAGTCATAAATTAAACCCTAAAGAGGGCAAAGAGGGAGTTGTTGCCGAAACTAGTTGGTTGTTAGTAAAAATGTGAGTGGATCAAAAAACAAAGTCTTTTTATTTCTCAATATAATACATGCTTAAATATATTTTTTTAAAACATTTAAAAAAAATTAATTCGTGATAATTATGCCTGACTTATTATTACGTACGTGCCTATAGTTTTACAAGCTATAAAAGGACCCTCAGTCCATTTAATCTTCACAGTAGTTTGATGATTTTTACGTTTTTTTTTAAATAAAAAAAAAATATACAACTAGTAAAACCTAGAAATCAGTGTTTGATTTTAATATCAAAAATATAAACTATGGAGTTCTACAAATTAAACGCCAAAATGAATAAACATGTATTAGAACTATCAACAGAGACATTTTTTATTTATTGTTTCGGCATTAACTTTGTGGTTAGACATGTTACAATGATTAAAGAAACACTTGTTTTTATACCACTTGAGTTTTATTAAGTCCGCCTCCGTAGTGTAATGGTCAGCATGCTCGGCTACCGTTCTGGAGGTCCCGGGTTCGATTCCCAAGGGGGGTAAAATAAGTATAAGTGATTTTTTCACTGTCATATTTATTCAATATTACCCTGGACTGGTACCTGAAGCGGAGGGCTGATCACCTTTCCTTCATGTGTAAACGATCAAGATAACACTGCGTTTATATGACGCAGTGCCCTATGCACCATTGGGGTGCGGATAAGGGTTTTATTATTATTATATTATTGAGTTTTATTAAAGACTACTACTAGTTTTGGAAGCTAAACTTCCATGTGGTATAAAAACAAGTGTTTCCTTAATTATCAATAGACAATATTAACGAAGGGAATTAACACTTTGACTGCCAATATATTTTCATAAAATCTCCTAAAATGCTTTGTGTTTTTTTCACAAAATAATGTAATTACAATACCTGTAGTACTTGTTTTAACATAATTTTATGGCAAGTTATTGAGTTTTTTTCGTGTGTCGGGTACACGGATAACCGGCACAACACAATTGGAAGAATTCAAAAGTTGGCGCTGTTTCGACTGCCTTATCGATACGAACATGGGATCACGTCCTCTGTGAATAGCAATTTAAGTATTTATATTGCACTTAATTGACAGCTTAAAAAATAAAGTCAAAATAAGGTGTCAGCCACTGGTGGCCATCTCAAGGCAGGAACAATCAGCGTTCATGTACGTGGAGTAGGCTACGCATGTCCGCATAGTTGGAGTAGTCCAGCGATCTATCCTCTCCGCCTACCCCTTCCGTGGAGAGATGTGATTAGTTGGTTTAGTTAATGGTTGAATCATGTATTTTCCAGATGGCCTCCACATTAATATCAGCGGGATTGCTGTTGAGCACTCCGAGATTCCGCAGCAATACTTCCATGTCTCTGGAGCAAGTTGACGATGTACTGTCTCCACTCCACCGCTTCCCAGATACCTTGAGGTAATTTAAACAAAATAAAAATAAAATCTTCCTATCCCTTGAATATTATCCAGACCAGCCATTGCTGCTTTAGGGACTCAGTTACGTCAGGAAAATTTTGTATTGGTTCTAAGTTGTGTCGGGTTGTGATCCCGTGGTCAGTGTCCAGGACTCTTAATTCAGAGTTTCTCGGTTGGAACCCACTCTACCCACAATTTGATACCTATTTCTAATAATGAGCCACTTAGGCTCACAGAAATAGTATGAAATTGAAATATTTGTGTGAATAGTAGAAACACAAATATTTCTCTTTTCTTTTAAAAAAAAAAAGTTTTGTGAATCACATAATTTGTTCTTCTAGGTCT
Source organism: Brachycentrus maculatus (assembly GCF_059751285.1). Taxonomy (NCBI): domain Eukaryota; kingdom Metazoa; phylum Arthropoda; class Insecta; order Trichoptera; family Brachycentridae; genus Brachycentrus; species Brachycentrus maculatus. The sequence goes on from NW_028280792.1 coordinate 467,139, forward strand.
TCGAGTTTCAATCGCCGCTGCTCCGGGGCGTCTATAGCCTCCGGCATATACGAGGAGATATCAGAATCCCCCTCCTCGTCTCTGGAGCCCCGGCGGAGCAGCGCCGCCGACAGCATGTACGAGGTGCTCTCCGACTGCTGTCCCTCACGCAGGAGACTCAGCCGGAGGGCCCCGCCGCCACCGCTGCCCCCGAGGACCAAGAACAACTCCAGACTGGACAGGTCTGTAACATCTTCAAATCGTTACCCCTTACTTAAAACTTCGGCAAAGAATGGCGAGGTGCTATATTTGGTCAGTACGGAGTTGGATTCACGATTCGTGTACCCCTAAGATCAGCACTGTGAACAGGGGCATTCCAAATGTCGCTACATCATAGAATGCTATGCATTCCATGGACTGATTTGGTCAAGAGTAGAAGACAGCTGGTGACTGATATCAAAGTCCGGAAGGTGTCCTATCCGGGGCACATGCTTAGGAGAGAGAAGTATGAGTTATTTCACTTAATAGAGGGTCGACGAGGTGTGGGCAGAAGGCAGATCTCCTGGTTTTGGAATATACAAGATTGGACAGGGATTAGAACAGTTGAGGTTTTTTTATTTAGAGCTACCCGAGACAGAGAGGAATTTGAAACAGGATTTAAAGGGGAAATTATGAGTTACAAAGTTATAACCTAAACAAGTATTTCATTTAAACTTCACCCTGTAAGATTACTTTTGCAATGAAACTCAAATCGTCGTCAGTGTCATTATAAGGATGACCTATAAACTGACAATATAGAAATTCAATACACTTTGTCATGGTAGTATAGTAGTTATCGCATTTAGCTTTCATTTTGGAGACCCAGGGGGTCAAATAAAATATTGATTAAGTTTACAAAAGTTATAAAATTAGTTATGATACATTTTTGCTGTAAAATTTATTTAGCTGTAGGACTAGAACTGATCACCTTGCCTCAGCGTAATTAATAATTTTATCAATTTTATTTTTTTCAGTGCCAGCGATTCTGGTATGGAAGAAGACAGTTTGTGTTCCACGCCGGACGATGTCAAATGGACATACGCCCACGACTTACCAAGAATGACCACGCCGCAGAAAGACGGTTCCAAATTCAACCCCGAAACATCTTCCAATAGATCGGCCTATAAGAGCCGAGACCGCCTCCATTCGGCTTTAGACGTATTCCGAAAACGGATAAAAAGCGACTCCCAGGTCCCGAGAAACGTCGAAGACAAATCATACGATTGTGACACGGCTTCTTACCAAGGTTCGGATAGTATCCCGACAAGAAAGAGGTTGTTCGATTTTAATGTTACTCCCGGGAAATCTATACACATGATCAGGAATTCCAGAGTGGGAAGAGCGATCAGAAAACTAGGAGGGAGGGGAAATATGAACAGCATGAAGAACGCGGCAAAAAGTTGCGAAACGCTCGACTGCGATGACGTCAGTGCGAAGTTTGAATCCAACCGATGTTCAAAATCGGTAGAAAATTTAGATTGCAGTAACGATGTCAGCGATCATTCTTACCAAGAGAAGGAGAGCTACTTCAACCTGTCGAGCGAATGGTGCCCAGACAACGGAAACATAAAAGACCTCTCCGCGATTTGCGCAGAGACGGAAGACAAAACAAACGACCCTCAAGATATTTTCGATCTTATTTTGCAAGGTCATTTGGAGCTTGCGAAACAAAAAATGAGGCACAAACAGCCGGAGGAGGACTATGTCCTGATGTCGCCGTGTGGCAGACTGTCAAAAAGTAATATGCCAAAGATTCCGAGTATTTCCGTCAGCGAGCCGCCCCTCATTCCCGTTGAGGACAACTACACCGTTATGAGAAGTGCTTACTGAATAATACTTATTTTCGAAACCAGCTTGATGAAACCTAAGACTTGTTTCCACGAATGGAAATTAACTGTATACCATCGTTATAATACTGACATTTTAGATCTGATTTGTATTAAACCTTTATTAGTGATTCTTTATATCCACTAACCGATGGTCCATGATTTTGTAATTTTTTGCAAAATAATTAAATCATAAATAAAACACAATTTTTTCACTACTAACAAGATGACTTTGTAAATTTAAATTATTTATTCTCTTGTGAAATGAGAGTTTTTCATTAATTTATATTTACATCATAGAATTAATTTCTTTACACGGGGTCAACTTATTTACGCACCATTTGAAGAAAAATCTTCTAACACTTTCCCATGCCAAATGGTGCATAGGGCACTGCATCGCATCGATGCAATGTTTCATTGATCGTTAAAAACATTAAGGCGGGATCAGTCCTGCGCTTCAGGTACCACGGCTGTCCAAACTCAAAACACAGTAAGGGACATTTTTTTGTAGTATGTTTTTTTTGCATTTCTGGACTAAGTAGATTCTACTTAGTCCAAAAATGCAAAAAAAAACGTACTACAAAAAAATGTCCCTTACTGTGTTTTAAGTTTGGACAGCCGACCAGTCCCGGGTGATATTAAATAAATTTGAGAATGAAAAAAGATTTGTTTATTTTCACCCCCTCGGTTAAAATTAAATTGTCGCTACATAGTATAATATTCAAGTATGGAGGATGAGGTAGAAGTCTCCAATGAAGTAATTAAATGATGACATTAAATTTGAGAATTGATTGTGTTTTATTCGTGTTTGACAATTGCCAAAAAATTCAAAAATGGACTGACGAAATACTTGTACCTTACTTGATACATATTTGAATAATGACGAAGAAACCACTGGTGATTATCTGTGTACTACGATAATGCTTATTTGTTTTTTTTATTTAAGTTTTACTTTTAAATTCTAATGTGACACATATTTCAATGCATTCCGCATCATTTTCTCATACACAATGCATTGAAACATGTGCTTACATTAGATTTTATGAAGTAGTGCCATTAACTAAGTAAAGCTTAAATTAAAAATGTATAGATATTACTTCAAAGTAACTGCCGAATCAATTAATAAAACTTTATTTAGTTGATAATGACAAACCTTGAATGTCCAAACATATCGCACACTCCTTTCAAGAACGTCATAAATCAAAAAGCTTGATTTTTCAGGAGAAGGGTTTTAAAGTTTAAAAATATAATACAGTGTATTAAAAATAAATATCAAGCCACTTACTAAACTTTTTACTGTGCAACAGACTTTTTAGGTAAAACCAGGAGGTTTTTCCTCCATTTGAAAAATATTTAGTATATTTAAAAAAATAATTAAACAATACCTTTTCTTCAAAATGCAAAAACAACACTTTCTGCCCTGTAGCGGGTAAATATTAAGTTAAAAATATGCCGCTTTTGCTGGGATATAGTACATTTTCTGGGCATTCTGAAAACATGCACAACTGAAAATTGAGGATTTTTGATTTATGACGTTCTTGAAAGGAGTGAGCGATATGTTAAAACCGTCTCATCCTAAAAAAAAATAATGCATAGGATTTTGGTTAGAATACTCATGTAATTTGACATAGATGTATTATAATGGATATTCCCATATTGTGCATGTATAAGATTTTTATGACAGCTAATATTTTTTACATAGGCTAATTTTACACTTTTACAATATTTTGAATTAAATTTTTGGAATATTGTTTATAATTCCATTCTTTATAATATACTGTATAACACGTGGAATCTCGTATTGTGATCAATTTGGCACCCATGTCTAACTTTTGATAACAATAAGCGGAAGATAAAATGAAATATATTTTTAATATTATTGAATTTTTTCACAATTTATGGAAAAAATACAAATATTACCCATGTTTTATTGATCTCCATGACAAGATATCTTCAAAAGGATACACACATTACTTTTTAATCACTTTTATCAATCCATAGCCACCAGAATTCATAAAAATATCCAAAGATTGATAAAGAAGGCTGGTTATTTTTAAACAATCAGTGTGCAAGGATTTGAGACCAGCTGATTGACTAACCCAATAAAATATAGGACACTGCAACATATTGATGCAGTATTATCTTGATCATTAATTACATGATGAAGTCCTGCAGTTCAGTCAAGGATAATATTAAATAAATATAGTGAAAAATTATTAATAATAATAATAAAACCCTTATCCACACCCCAATGGTGCATAGGGCACTTATATTTATTTGACTCCCCCTGGGAATCGAACCCGGGACCTCCAGAACGGTAGGCGAGCGTGCTGACCATTACTAATTTACTAATTTTTACTAATATTACTATTATAAGACATTACTAATTTTTTTTTAACCCCTAAGGGAATCAAACTCAGGACCTCCAGCACGGTAGCCAAATGCGTGGTGCCCTCTAAATTACCTATCTTACATTTATAATGATAATAAATGATTAATAAAATTGACTTCGTTCACAATAAGCAGTTTCCACCATATTTGATGTGATATATTTTACAATAGATGTTAAAAAAATAAAATATGTGGTGATTTTATTCCTTTCAAATATGCCGGTGTTTCTCAATCGAGACCAAAACCTTGAAGGGAACGGTAGAAAATAAAATCACAACCCTTTGCTGAAGATTATTTGTCTAAGTTTAAATTGACTTAAACCTTTTGCGTATGCAACATACACATTGACTGGCTCATTGCTGTCAGTATTTTATATCAACCATCCAATCCAATTTTGTTAGTTATAAATATTTTTATATTGCTATACTTTATATGTGTAAAAGTTTTGATACAACACGTTTTCATGATCTCACTTATAAAAATAATAAAAGTCTACAATATTTTGATATAAATTAATAAACTTTTGTACTTAAAATGTGCCAATTATTGCTTATTGCATAAAAATGCCTTCTATGTCTGCCTTATATGTGAATTTTGTAATAATTGTGTATGCTAATGCAAAGGAATCTAAATGAATATGCTGTGTTTGTAACTTAAATATACAATAATAGGAATAATTGTATTTTGAGGGCTTGTTTTGCCATTTATAAAAGTATGCCTGCAAAGTGAATTTTACAAAATTGGTTGTGCTTTGGAAGATTGTCTCGTCGGTCAATTATCTAGGTTTAAAATTCCAACACTGGTCACTGAGGGTGTAAATTTAATTACGTTTTTGTAAATCTTGTAAATTTTTTAAGAAATTTTATCGTAAGGTTTTAAAAAGGCTGAATTTTTAACATACATATCACAACAAAGAAACATTGACTAGAATAAAGTTTTTTTTTTTTACTGAATAACCAAGGGTATGTGCGTATGCATATATTAATATATGCATACGGAGATGGAATGGACGAAGCGTAATTGTCAAATTATCATATCCATATTTTGGAAAAGCTCAGCATATTTTGAAAATGAATACATACAGTAAAAGCACATTTATTTGAAATCTAATGGAGTAAAATGAAATTTTTTTTTACTCATTTTCCACATACAAAGTGATGTTTGTGATATTATTCATTAATTTGGCATTAACCTCACGATTTAACTACAAAATCAAAACTATGACCACTTTGAGTTTATTCATGTAAACATGACTAGTTTTAAAAACTACAAATGTTCTCCTCGTCAGATTTGTATTCTCACGTGTTCATGAGAACATCTGTAGTTCTTGAACCTAGTCGTGTTACTAGATAAATAAATCCAAAAAGTGGTCTTATATCAGTCTTTTATTTTTATATTTCGTTATTTCAAAAGAAATTGTCAACAAAGTAATAGAACCAGCTAATAATATCTGTAAATTAAATCAAATGAAAACTTTTTTTCCTTGCTGTTTTTCATAATTTTATGAAGGTTTTGTATGAAAAATAATTAGAGCAATCAAAATGTCATAATTAAAAAAAAAACTACGTCACAGTTTCAATTGTTGATGTAATAGATGTGTTTTTGCTGCAAAAATTTTATCGTATGGCTAAAATGATTTCTTTCAAACTTTTTCTTTAAATTTCACATGATTGTGGATTAGATAATTTAGTAGGATTTGGAAATAGATCTTGTGTTTTATATAAGAAGGAGAAATGTATGATTCAATATTCAAAGAAATTGATGCATGCTTTTGCCAATCACTAATTGGCCAGTGTTACGGAATTAAAATTAAAGCTTACATTGTCTGGTGCTTGAGCGTGTATTATCAAAAATTTCTGTGCTGTGAAAAAGTACTTAAAACATAGTCATAAATATTCATTAGTGTATTGGTAAGATTTAAGGCAGTGTGGGTTTTACACATGGAGTGGTAATACTAGTTATAATTAAAAATCTCGAGTTTTAAATTAAAAACAACAGTGTTGAATTTATTTACATTTTTTTATATATTTGTAGCATGTAATTTTATGACATTGTTTTATTACGCCTTGGAAAACAGCGAGAAAACAAAAATGGCATTTTTTTATAGTTTTAAGTATTTATCCACTTAAAACAATCTGCTAAAAGTACAATCTTGTCAATTATAGTTGTAACTAGAATATATGTTAATTTATTTTATCGATACTCTCCGGGACCAGCTATTTTACGCGTGGGATAATTTTAATTTTAATTTAATTAAATTTTCTAAATGAAAAACATTTGTTTAAGGTTAGAAGGTGTAATGACATCTACATTATACGTTTATGGAATGCAAACAAGATAAGTTAAGATAATGTTTATAGATAATGAATGCTTTTAATGTCGCTTTCACATTTTTATTTCAAATAAATTTTCTTGAGAGACATTGTTCAGAGCGAAATTATTAAAAGGCATGTCACATTTGCTAAGCTTGATTAAAAATATGTACATATGTAAGGCTTATGGCGATGCATATCTCTGAAATGATAAATATTTAAGGTTTTTTTTACTCTAAAATAATAAGTTAATTACATGTCATAAGAACTTGAAATTCATATCAGGACTGAATGTCATTTATACATATCGTATTGGCTTACTGATAATGCTTGCATATAAAAAATCACACTGATTTACACACATTTTAGAAATTTCGCAAGCAAAAACTAATAATATTATGTTGTATTTTTTATTTAAGATATAAAAGCAAATCTACAAAAAAATATTTTTTAACAGATTTTCGTAATCACGATTTAAACTGTAATTCCGTAGCTAGTGTTCTGAACTGAGTCAGATGCTCTATGTTTTCCCTCTTTTCTGCCACAACTTGATTCCTATTTTCAAATGCAAGAGGATTGGGCGTATCTGAAAGTATATTGAATTGAAATATATCTTAAAACACAAACATTTCTTTAAAAAAATGGATGCGATATTAACAGAATATAGTTACTCAAATTGATTTCCATCTTCAAGTTTTATTTATATCAATTTAGGAATCTATTGTAGGAATTTATCATCCAGTAAAATGTTTATATTTCTTTATCGTATTGCATTTGTAAGCGAGTTTTCTATATTTTAATACACTACATTGTAAAAATGATTACTCGTCGCAAAATTGCTCTGTTTATTTATATAAAAGTGTGATTTATAAAATGTCTTTGATTTCCTTCCTGACTTTATTATTTTTTATTATACTATATATATATTTTTACTTATTTTGTATTGGGCGTTATTTTTTAATAGGTGCCTGAGGCGAATACTGGGTATAAAGTGGTATGACTTCGTCAGGAATGACGATGTGAGCAGAAGAACTCAACAGCCCCTCATACTGGAAGTCCTAAAGAGGAAAAGGTGGACATGGTTGGGACATGTCCTTAGAACACCACCTGAGTGCATCAACCCCTCATGTCTCTTCTTCCAATCCTGAGGATTCCGGCGCCCCGGAAGGCCGCTGACGACCATTCACCGACTATACTCAGCGGAACTTCGAGACGCCGGACTAATCTGGGAGGAAGCCAAGAAGATGGTGCGTGACAGAGTGACTTGGAGACGACTCGTGTTGGCCATATGGCCATATGGAGCATATGCTCCACCTAGGGAGCGAACATAGAAAGAGGAAGAAAAAGTAATTTTTTATTATATTAAATATATTTTTTTATTTGTATTTGTATTGAGCGTATTTTTCGAATATTCCCTGTATATGTCGGGATATAGACTACTAACGCCATCTATTGATGATACAACACAATCACATTATTTATTGTCTAGTTACATGTTTTACCAACTGAACCAATGATGTTTTAAAATTCATTAATATCTTGTTACTTCACTTTATTTGCTAACATTTTTTTTAAGACTTACCTTTAAAACCAAAATTTGTCGATCTGATTTGAAAACCATCAGCTGTAAGGAAGCTAAAGATGATAACTGAAGATAAAAGCATAACTAAATTTGAGACACTAATATTTATTTGTCTACCTCCATAGTTTAGTGGTTAGCGCGCTAGGCTACCATGCTGGACGTCCCGAGTTCGATTCCAAAGAGGGTCAAAATATTCTGACCCCTTTCAAATATTTTAAAGTGATTTTTCAGTCCAATATTTATTTAATATGACCCTGGACTGGTACTTGAAGCGCAACACTGATCACCTTTCCTTTGTGTATTTAATTATCAAGATAACACTGCTTCCATACGATGCAGTGCCCTATGCATAATTAGGTTGGGATAAAGGTTAGAAGAAGAATAATGTTTGTAAACAATATGCATACAAGTCATTCTTAAATATAAATGTGCTTTCACGGATCGCAAACCACCGATCTGAAAAATATTCAAACACTAGTCGAAGCAAAATTTCAATTATAATTTAGAGGGAAAAAAGTTTAGTACCACTAACCAGTGAAGTTAACCCTCACTCAAGAATGTAAAAAATCGTTTATGGTTTTACAAGTGGCAATTCAAACTACGAGTAAAAATGTCATTATGATTCATTCCAGAAACATTTCGAATTTATTAAAATAGTCTTCAACATGTAAAATTTTAACAAATGGTGTAGGGTTGTGGTCCCGTGGTTAGTGTCGCAGACTCTTAAGTCAGAGTTTGTCAGTTCGAACCACTCTACCACAATTTGATACCTATTTCTAATAATGAGCCGCTTAGGCTCACAGAAATAGTATGAAATTGAAATTTAAAACACAATTTTTTTTTTATAACTTAACATCTATTTTTTTAATTTTCAGTTTGTGGTAGATATCCTTATCAAATGAATAGTTCAAATTCGAAATGCATTTAGAGATTTATGTAATTGTGAGAATTCCTTCCGGTAAGTAAGGTAAGAAAAACTGACTATTCGGTGTTTGGTCATTTACAGTTGGCAGTGAAAAGTTTACTAGTCAGCTTTTGATAAATAAAACAAAATATTGAACAACTTCTTTTTTATTTACAGAAACTATCAAACAATACATAATAAATATTCAAACTAGTAAATTGATCTAGCAGAGAAGTGATCATCATTCACTGCCTTTTTTTGGCTCCTCTTAAGGCCTTTGTGTTTGTAGCCTTCGGTGCTTGTCCGCCACTGAAGAACGATGTTATCATTTCAGACATTTCCGGCATATCTTGCATCTTGGTGAAAGTACTCAACTGTTCCATTTCCTTCTTCGTTTCTGGGTCGTTCATCATCTTGGGCAGGACCATGATGAGAAGAAGGGGCAACACCATCATCAAAATCATCGGATTAAATAGGAAATCGGTCATTCTCCATTGCTCTCGTACTTGGAAATATTTGAACCGCGAGTGAGCCTTCATTTTTAGCGGATATGGTACTTGAATCACCAAAGATGTTTGTATATGGTTCACTTTTCTCGCTCTAAATTTACCCTTGGAGTTGATCTCCACTCGAACAGGTTCGTAGACATAATCGGGATTAATTATTTCTACTATATATGAACCAGAAGGTACGTTGCTAATTATGAAAGATCCATCTTGCTTAAGAAACCCTAAAAATTCTCCAGCGTTGACTTGAACTTTCGTGTCAGCTTGCCAATTTATAGGCTCGAATGTGTCTGGCGGATACACTCGTCCTTCGATTGTATATCTGCCATTTCCGAGTTCTTCGTCTATTGTCAAGTCACCAGCATTTACATTATAAACAATTAAAAACAACGAGAAGATCAATGCATTATATTTCATTTTACAAATTCCTACGAATTTGCTCTAAACTAAATATTTACTATGCCGAAATCTGAAAACGATATTTTGACAAATCGCGATGGTCACCAGTTATCAAAGACAAAATATATTTTCTTTACTCATAGATTCAACATCAATACTATCATAGACTAAAAAAAAATCTAAATTCTTATTTAGGTACTTTATTTAAAATGGTACATACACAAAATGACATCGCTAGTTGTCAAACTCGATGATAAAAATTTATTATAATGTCTGTAAGTAAATAAATTCTTACTATTAGTTTTTTTCGCGGGTCCAAATCTGTGTGATTGGTTCGATTCACTCATGGTTAGTCTCCACTTTTTATCTGTTTTTATCATAATATATTTACTTTCTTACATCAAAAATAAGTTCAACTTGAGATGCATACCATACTATACAAAAGACTATCTTTGATTTTAATTTTAGTATAAACTTTATATAATTTAACAAACGAGACAAAAGAAACAATATTAAGAAGTGTGATTAAAAATTACCAATAGAAGAGGAAATTTTAAACGACAAGTCTTAGGGTAAGATGATTTCATCATTACCCTAATAGAAGAAAAGAGTACCCTTAGGATTATATGACGCAGTAATCATGTTGTACAAAGGGTTTTAAAACTTGGTAATGGATAGATAGCACTGAAAATACTTTGTAAGCTAGGCTTCCACTCTCAAATTTATAATAAAAACCCTGTATTTGACTCAATTAATAGTTCTCTCACGTAGGTACCTACATATTTATATTCATACCATAAACAAAAACATTTAATAGCCTACGGCGATGAAGAAGAAGTTTGAGCCGACTCGGAATACAAAATTTGGATGTCATTCTTTCTTTCTGTAGTAGAGTTTTTGTGACAAATATATAAATTTTAGCCATGTCGACCGTGACTGGAGATATTGCGAGAGACAAATCATACCACGATTATAGGATAAAGTTAACTGAGCACAAGGAGGTTGAATCGCGATTAAAAGATAGTAAGTCCAACTTTAAATAAATGCAATTTCATCCGAACCAACCTAAATATCTGGAGCGATGTCAAAAATGTTGATACAAAGCCTCACAATTGTTTTGATTTTTTTAATGACGTGAAATTCAGATATGTATTTTATAAGTTAATTGTATTTTTTAGTGAGAGAGCAACTCAAAGAATTGACGAAGCAGTATGATAAAAGTGAAAACGATCTCAAAGCTCTTCAAAGCGTCGGGCAGATTGTAGGAGAGGTTTTAAAACAACTCACAGAGGAAAAATGTAAGTTGAAGTGATTTTAAAATGAATAAAATTAGTCCAACTTGTCCTATACATAATTTTGTGAAATATTCAAGTTTATAAATGCATGGTGCATATATGTGAATTAATCTTTCTACTTCTTAAAATGATGCATCATCTTCTTAACACACTAAGGACGGGAAAGGTATTTCTACCCGTTCGGTTGATTGATGCTCAAGGACGGGAACTGTGTTTTTGCCCTCTGCGCTGGCCTCATATCAAAGGCAGAAAAGAAGGAATTATACCATTATGTTTTTATATGAATATTGTACACCAATCTCTTTGTAAAGGTGATAACTATATGTACATATTTATAAAAATCCCGTTCTTTGTTACGGTTCTCACTCTATGAAGATTCATCCGTACGTAAAAAATAACAATTATTAGTAAAAATATTTTTTTTATTTATTGTAACTGCAGACAGTTAGTAGAATTTCATTTTTGATTTTTGGGTATCCAAAATTTAACAAGGTTATTGGATTGAATTCTACTTTTATTTACATATACAGTGAAACCTCTATCGTTTTTAAAGGGACCTATTGAAATAAACTATGAATGCGGGATTAAGAGGATAAAACGCAAGGTGACACGATCGAGTAAAGATACCGTCCTCCCAATCAGTATAACCATTGGTAGATTAAAATTATAAGAAGAAAACAAGTTTTAGATGTAAAGAAATGTGTGTATTTATTTAAAAAATACAAAGCTAAACAGAACCAAAAAAATATTAAAGTTTATTACTTTGCAAATAATCTTTCATCGACATTTGTTTTTTTTTACTATTTTATTTCCGCAAGTCAACAGCATATTTTCGGCTTTGCAAATGATATTTTTTTCGGCATGAGTTATTGAGTGTGCGTAATAGAAAGTTTTTAATTCTGGCGCCGTTAAAACACAGAAAATATAACAAATACATAGCGTAATTCAAACAATGAATGCGGTAAAATGGTGGATAGAGAATTCTTATCAGAGGGAACATAGACAAAAGGGGGGAGGCTTTAGTCATTGTCATTTGTAAAAAATAAAAATAAAATTAATAAATAAAAATAAAAAACAGCTACTGCCCCCTCTTCAACCTTTAACGTCCCAGGGACGCAACTCTAAAATTTAGAATTAGCTTCACACACAGTGTTTGAAAATGATGCGGAATGCATCGAAACACATGTCACAGTAGATTTTAAGAAATAGTGGTATTTACTAAGTAAAACATTAATTGAAAATGGATAGATTTTACCACAAAGTGACTGCCGAATCAATTAATGAAAGAATTCAATCCAATAACCTTGTTTAATTTTGGATATTTACCCAAAAAAAAAATTATTTGACTCGTATGAAAGTTGAAGTGCATAAGTTGTTTTGCTGTGTGGCGCAGTCATCGTGAAGGCCACCAACGGGCCGCGCTACGTGGTGGGGTGCCGCCGGCAGCTGGACAAGGGCAAGCTGCGCGGGGGCACGCGCGTGGCGCTGGACATGACAACGCTCACCGTCATGCGCCACCTGCCGCGCGAGGTGGACCCGCTCGTGTACAACATGAGCCACGAGGACCCCGGCGACGTGACCTACGCGGCCATCGGCGGCCTGCAGGAGCAGATCAGGGAGCTGCGAGAGGTCAGTCCCTATTCCCTTACTCCTTTCAAATGCCAGATTCAGCTGCCAGCGGATGCTTAAATTAGTATATTTGCCATTTCATGGCTAACTTGTGCCTTTATTTCTTTTTTTTTATTTAAGTTTTACTTAGTAAATACCACTATTTCTTAAAATCGAATGCATTGAAACGTGTGTCGCAGTAGATTTTACAAAATAGAGGTATTCACTAAGTAAAACTTAAAAATGGATAGATTTGACCACAAAGTGACTGCCAAATCAATTAATGAAACCTTTTTTTCTTATATCAAAAGCTTATATTGTGGGTATACTGGCAAAAAACGGTAACTATAAAATCCCTGTTTGAATAATCCCTGTTCTTTAAAGCTTTTAGCCTGCATAAAATACCCGCTATTAAACTTGAAGTTAAATTTACTTTTAAAACCACATAAATATGACATTTCAAACTACTTAGTGTATTTTGCCAGTTTATAGAAGGTTGGAAACTTTATACTGTAGATCATTAAGTCAAAATTTCATATTTTCGAGTTAATATTTTTGCCAGTATACCCACAAAATAGTATGTTGGTTTGAAATTGTTAATTTGTTATTAACACATTGTTGTTGGGCGGTTTTTTCATCAACGTGGTCTCTAATTAGAGTCGTATGCTAATCGCAAGTAACCGCAAACCCAATTCCGATCTGTACAATGTTTTTTGGCATTTCTCGCTCTACCAAAAGTAAGCATATAGAATGCTTTTAAGTGTAGGGCACTGCATCATATTGGCTCAGTATTATCTTGATCGTTACTTACATGAAGGTAAGGTGATCACTCCTGCGCTTCAGGGACCAGTCTAGGGAGTATTATCGTGTAAAATCACTAATATTTATTTTCAGCCCCACCCGGGAATTGAACCTGGGACCTCCAGCACGGCAAAAAGCTAAACACGCTAATCATTAATATAATCACATTTAATTAAATCTGATCCTTTTCTTGATATGTTAAATGATTCTTAAATGCGGCACTTTATTCATGCAAAACAGGTATCATTTACTAAGTTACTTGTTACGTTGATGTTCAATTTGTTTGTTTGTCACAGGTTATCGAGTTGCCGCTGATGAACCCCGAACTGTTCATCCGTGTCGGTATAACTCCTCCCAAGGGATGTCTCCTGTACGGGCCTCCCGGTACTGGCAAAACTCTGCTAGCGAGAGCTGTGGCCAGTCAACTGGATGCCAACTTCCTTAAGGTTTCTTATTTTTAATAATACTTACGATAAATTAACAATTGTACATTAAGTACTGCATAAGCAATGCGTGATTATATATTAACCATTTTAGATTATTTATAGATTTGGCGTTTAATTTTTAGAACTCTATTTTAATTTATGTATTAAATGTTAACCGTTTCCGGTCCCCCAAAATTAAAAAAAAATCTAGGTAGACAGTTACATTCCAAATGGAAAAAATCTTTCGTCCTCTGCTCCACATACTGTTGTAATAGATACGAGTGACAAAAATGTAAGCTTGGAATCTAAATAAATAACACTAATGATGAATAAAATGCCGAATAACATCCGACATGGGACCTAAGAGGAAAAAATCGATGTCGAATGAGATTCGACATTGGACAAACACTGATTTTTTGAGTCTACTAAGCTGTATTTTATTATTTAAAAAAAAACACATAAAAATCTATTTTGTGACAGTTGTTTCGCCTAGTTATGGCATTTGTTTGAAAAAACGCTTTGTAAAAATCTAAAGTAAAATGTTTTTTCCAGGTTGTATCCAGCGCTATCGTAGACAAGTACATTGGCGAGAGTGCTAGACTAATCCGAGAGATGTTTAACTACGCCAGGGACCATCAGCCCTGCATTATCTTCATGGATGAAATTGACGCTATCGGTACGGTGTTTGTTAAATTAAAATCCATTTTTTGTTTGAATACCGATTGAATTTGAACGATCCGATTGATGATTTAATTATTTTCTACAGGAGGGAGAAGATTCTCAGAAGGTACTTCTGCAGATCGTGAGATCCAACGTACTCTTATGGAACTCCTCAATCAGGTGAGAAATTACACTTATTTTAAATTTAGAGTAGCCCTCGTTGTAGAGGTTTATGGGGTGAGTAAAAAAATATAGTAGAATATAAAAAAAATATGTCTGCCTCCGTAGTGTAATGGTCAGCACGCTCGGCTACAGTTCTGGAGGTCCCGGGTTCGATTCCCAGGGGGGGTCAAATAAATATAAGTGATTTTCTCACTCTAATATTTATTCAATATTACCCTGGATTGGTACCTAAAGTGGAGGGCTGATCACCTTTTCTTCGTGTGTTAACGATCAAAATAACACTGTGTTTATATAATGCAGTGCCCTATGCACCATTGGGGTGCGGATAAGGGTTTGAATTGAAATGAAAAAATATACATAAATAATGTCCCTGTGATACAAAAAAAAATCTAAACAAACAAACATGTCTGAAGTCTACTGTACATACTTACTTTAATAACATCTCTTTTTTTTCGCCCTTCCCTTAACTATCAAAATTCAGCAATTGTTTTATTAATTGATTCGGCAGTCACTTATTATTAATTAACATCAATCCATTTTTTATTTAAGTTTTACTTGGTAAATACCACCGTTTCTTAAATTCATCCTTCAACGTCCCAAGGACACAACTCACATACAGTGTTTGAAAATGACGCGGAATGCATTGAAACACGTGACACAACAGAAATACTAGTATTTATCAAAGAAAACTTAAACGAAGCAATCATTGACAAAGCCATCTTGTTGTTTTCCTACAGATTGTTGTTTTTAACAGATTGGGCTTTTAATTGTGACAAGCGCACAATTGTATTGTGTGGCGTACTTAGGTATACATTGAGATTCGATTCTCACAAATTCAAGATTTATTTTCAATTGGTCTGGGTATTTGTAACGTACTTTTCACATTTACCTTCCCTATCCTTACTATCCTACCTGCATATTAGCCTCTAAAAGTAGAGGCTTTGCATATTATTTATTTAAAAAAAAAAGTGTAACCATAAAACGTGTAACTCTTTCCTCACAGATGGACGGATTTGATTCTCTGGGTCAGGTGAAGATTATAATGGCAACCAACCGCCCCGACACGCTGGACCCCGCCCTGTTGCGGCCGGGACGTCTCGATAGAAAAATTGAGATTCCTCTGCCAAATGAACAAGCCAGGTAATGAACTAATGTTTAAGTCACTTACCTGTCCCAGAATATGGCCGTATATGATTGTCCGAACAAAACTATCCTTAAAGGAATATGGGCATATTTTTGAATTACATAACGTCCGAGTGATTCTGAAATCTAGCTACGTCAACACCGCTTATCATGTCCCTACTCCTTCTTCTTCTTTTTCCATGTTCGCTCCCTAGGTGGAGCATATGGCCAACACGAGTCGTCTCCAAGTCACTCTGTCACGCGCCATCTCCTTGGCTTCCTCCCAGGTCAGTCCGGCGTCTCGAAGTTCCGCTGAGTATAGTCGGTGAATGGTCGTCAGCGGCCTTCCGGGGCGCCGAAATCCTCGGGGTTGGAAGAAGAGACATGAGGGGTTGATGCCCTCAGGTGGCATTCTAAGGACATGTCCCAACCATGTCCACCTTCTTCTCTTCAGGACTTCCAGTATGAGGGGCTGTTGAGTTCTTCTCCTCACATCGTCATTCCTGACGAAGTCATACCACTTTATACCCAGTATTCGCCTCAGGCATCTATTTTCAAAACTTGCTAGTTTCTTGCTTTGAGCTTTGGTGAGGTGCCACGACTCACATCCGTACAGCAACACTGTGAGGATGCAGGCGTTAAAGAGACGACACTTGGTTTTTGTCGAGTAAAGCAGTGAGTCCCAGACATTGCGCATTTTATTGAATATAGCTCCTGCCATTCCGAGCCGTACATTCAGTTCCTTCTGGACACTACCATCCTCCACCATGAGTGTTCCAAGGTATCTGAAGGTGTCGACTCGAACGAGCGCTCGTCCCTCACAAGTAAGATGTTGATCTCGGTCCGGACAGGCTGAGTTGCACATGACATTGGTCTTTTTGGCGTTCACTCTTAGGCCTAACCGAGCGGAGTTTATTTGGAGGGAGTCAATTATATCTTGCAGGGCTCCGATCGATGTATCTATTAGAACTGCATCGTCCGCATATTCTAAATCGCATAATTTCTGAGCGGGACTCACTGCAATTCCTCGATCCGGTGGAATTGACATTCGTAGGATGAAGTCAAACATGATGATGAAGAGAAATGGGGCTAGTACACAGCCTTGCTTCACCCCAGTAGAGACCTCAAATGGTTCACTGCACACATCATCTATTCTAACGCAGCATTCGCTGTTAGTGTGAAGCGCCCTGATAATGGCCACAATTTTGACAGGAACTCCATATGCTTCTATGATATTCCAAAGAGAAGACCTATGCGGGCTGTCGAAAGCTTTTTCGTAGTCTACAAAACAGCAGGCAAGGGCGCAGTTCCATTCGTTACTTTGCTGTAACAGGCATCGTAAGTTATGTATATGGTCAGCGCACGCCCTGCCTGGTAGAAAGCCCGCTTGGTTCTCTCTGAGGACTCGCATTATTGGTTTTTGGATTCTTGCCAAAATTATTTGTGCCAGAATTTTTCCAGGAACGCTTAAAAGAGTAATGCCACGGTAGTTATCACACAACAGCGGATCACCCTTTTTGTGGAGGGCTATAACTTCCCCGTTTACCCAATCCTTCGGGCACCTTTCCTCTTCCCATACCTTTGAAAGTAGGTGATACAGGGGGTCGAGGAGAGCGTCCATGCCACTCTTGACGTATTCCGGATGTATTTCGTCGACACCAGGCGCCTTTCCGTTTTTCAGCTTTTTAATAGCTGATATAATTTCAGTATGCGTTGGAGTTCTTTGCGAAATATCGTGTGCTCGCGGAATGTTCAGTTGGGCAGAAACTGAGGGCACATGGAGGGGGTCTAAGGGGGGTGGACGATTTAGCACGCGGCAGAAGTGATCTCTCCATATGCTTTTCACGCAATCGGGCTCAGACTCGATTTGGCCGCTCGGGCCACGAACTGGGCCTGCGGTCGGGGGCCGCTTACCACAGATTTGGTGCGTAATCTTAAAAAGCTTAGAAGTATCACCTCTACGGGCTGCTTGTTCGGCTGCTGCTATTTGTGTGTCCAGGGAACGGCGTTTATCCCGCCTTGCGGATCTTTTGACAGCCAGGTGCTTCCATTTATATTGCGCTCGGAGACTTTGGAGCTTACCCTGGTCAGTTTCCGCATCTTTTAAGAGTTTTATGTTGGCCCTTTCTTCTATTAATTCCCACGTTTCATCCGACATCCATTTGGGTCGATTTGACGGCTTCATTCCGAGAACCCTTTGAGCTGACGAAACTATGGCTGTTTTGATGTTATGCCATGTGCTTTCGATAGGGTCATTATCATCGGAATGTTGCTGCTCGAGTCCCTCCCTGACGGCGATATCATAGTTAAGCCAGGACATTGTCTCATTCAGCTTATCAATGTTGACCTGACTCCTCTTCTTTGGCTTGGCAGTGCGATTTAATTTCAGCCTTATTTTGCCTGTGAGTAGCTCATGATCACTATAGATATCGGCGCCTCTGTATGTGCGGACGTCTCTACTCAGGCTTCAATTTTATTAGTTTCATAGCCTATGCCTACTCGTGAGTGGATTTACTCTTTATGTTTAAAGTTACTATAATTTCATGTAATTCATGAGTGAAAATTTTAGGCAAAAACACTCGCTGGAGTATGGGCTATAACTAAAGCTCGGTGACATTTATTTCTAATAATGGCACTTGTACTGCCATCTGTTGTATTTTTAAACACTTAAACCACACAGATTATTTTTCTGTTTTACCCACGGCATTTAACTTGAAACAAAGTTTGTGTGACATTGTCGTAATGACGCTGTCAGAGAAAACACATGAAATAAAACATAGATAATTTTTATATAAAACATGTTTACTGGTGTAAATATTTTTTTTTATTCAAGAAAATATTTTGCTTATAGCATTGACTATGATAATAAAGTTTTTTCCGCAGAAACTCACTCCCGGACAGGTTAAATAATATATTGAGCCTCCTCTTAGCGAATGAAATAAAATTAATTCACAGAATGCATGGATTTTTAAACATAATTTAATGTACACCGGCTTTACTAAACAAATATTCTTTGTTTTATTGCATAAGTTTGCAAAAAAATTTTAACATGGAAAGGATATTGATAAATACATATATCGTATGCAAATATTGAAGGATTACTATTCAGAAATCACTTCCAATGAAGTGCATTCTTCTCAGTCTTCAAATCTACATCAATTACTGCTATTGTATTGCACAGAACTTAATTTGAGAATATACTATTTGAGATGTATAATTTCAGGTTGGAAATTCTCAAAATCCATGCGGGGCCGATAGCGAAACACGGAGAGATAGATTACGAAGCTGTCGTAAAACTATCGGATGCTTTCAACGGGGCTGATCTGAGAAACGTCTGCACGGAGGCTGGCCTCTTTGCTATTCGAGCCGAGAGAGAATTCATCATTCAGGTAAAATATACTTCTATATCTCCATTAAAATCTTCACGGGTCTACGGAGAAAAGGGCAAAGCGTCTATTTACTCTGAAGTCATTCATTAGTCATATTACATTTTTGACATCTCAACATAGATGAAGAATATGGAAGTCTGGGCATTTACAGGGCTTACGATCGTCATAGGTTTGGTTGAGTGATCACTTTACACACACGTAACATTCACCAATTCTATTCATAATCATGTCAATCGACAACCACACTACACATGTTTATATATACTTATCAAACTTTTATATATATTTATCAAACTAGTGACATAGTACACGTGTGTAAAGTGATCCCTTAACCAAGCCTACGAAGGTCGTAAGCCCTGTAAACGGCCAGAATTTCATATTCTTCTTCATCTATTTATTGTTTCAGCATTCACTTTGAGATAGGACATGATGAAATTGTAAATGAAAACACTTGTTTTTTTACCACTTGAGTTATATTTATTTTAACGGCTAGTTTCGGAAGCTACAGATGCCTTCATCTTCGGGTCTGAATATTCAGACCCGAAGATGGAAGCATCTGTAGCTTCCGAAACTAGCCGTTAAAATAAATATAACTCAGGTGGTGAAAAACAAGTGTTTTCTTTTACAATTTCTTCTTCATATAGGTTGAGATGTCAAAAATAACTCCTAATCGGAGATAATCCAGATTTGTAAACAAGTATTTGGAAACACTCAAAGTTTTGTGACTAATATTAATTTGAAACATTGTTTTGTTACAGGAGGATCTGATGAAGGCCGTTCGTAAGGTCGCAGACAATAAGAAATTAGAAAGCAAGTTGGATTACAAACCTGTGTAAAAAAAATAGATGCAAAGACTGTTTTATATTGTCTTGAATTATGAATAAAATGTGTTTTTACTAATATAAATAACTAACTTGAAAAATAAATTACATATTTACTAAAACAATACTTTTATTTCTCTCTCTAACCCTTATCCGCACCCAACGGTGCATAGGGCACTGCATCGTATAGAAGCAGTGTTATCTTGATCGTTAAAATACACGAAGGAAAGGTGATCAGCCTTCCGCTTCAGGTACCAGTCCAGGGTCATATAAAATAAATATTAGACTGAAAAATCACTAATATTTATTTTGACCCTCTTGGGAATCGAACCCGGGACTTTCAGCATAGTAGCCTAGCGTGCTGACCATTACACTACGGAGGCGGACTTTTATGTACATACAAAATTAAACCATCGGACTGATAACAGTGTGGTAAGGTACAAACAGCCACTTCCTCCGTTTTGTCCGCCTCCATAGTGTAATGGTCAACACGCTCGGCTACCGAACAGAAGGTCCCGGGTTCAATTCCCAGGGTGGGGGTCAAATAAATATAAGTGATTTGTTCACTCTAATATTTATTCAATATTACCCTGGACTGGTAACAAAAGCGGAGAGCTGTTCTCACCCTTCCGTTATGTGTTAACGATCAAGATAACACTGCATTTATATGATGTAGTGCCCTATGTACCATGGGGTGCAGAACAAACAGACATATTGTAGCAACTGTGCCAAGTTATCTTTTTATACCAAACTTAAAGCCTTTGAGGTGATTTTTCACAAAAATAGCGCTGTATAAATTGTCCATTTTTATTACAGTGGTGACTGACCGAAGCATTTCGTCGTAACATCGCTCGCGGCGAGCATGTTATGACGAAATGCTCCGGTCAGTCTCCACCCTTACACAAAAAAAGGTTTAGTTTGGATATGGCTATTTGTTTAGCATTCATTTTTTAACAATTTCTTCTGAGTGGCGATTGTATATTTTTATTCATTGCATATTGAACACACTGATAATATAAACATAATAAAGTTCATGAAGGCACACAATACAAATATATTAGTTTTACTAAATTAATAAAAAACTACATATGTACATACGTATATTGATTTAGAAAAACATTTGTTAGTCATTTATAACAATACAAATATGCAAAATTACGGTACAATAATTAAGTACCTTTATTACATATTTACTATGTAAGCAGTAACAAATCTCAAAAGTTTATAGCAGAATTCGGATTTCCCAGAATTAGCTTGAATTTTCAAGTCGCTGAAAAAGCTATCTTATAATTATATACAAATATTGTGATTAAATATTATTTGACATTCCGCACACAGTAAAGAATATAAATGTTGATTGTTTATTATTATTTTTGTTGGTGATCAATTTTTCCATTGCATGTTAGATTGACTAGAAATTAATAATCTGAATTTTTAACCATGAATCCCGGAAATCTATTGTACCGTAGAACGGGGCTACTTGAACTTTGATGTGTTACTTGAGCCCAGTACAAAAAAAGATTTAAATTTATATTTGGTCTACAATAATGAACGTATCGACATGATTCATTGTTTCCCTGAGAGGTTACACTTTTTGTCACAATACTTTGATCGATACCACAATCTAAATAAAAAAAATTGTACTGGGCTCAAGTAACACATCAAAGTTCAAGTAGCCCCGTTCTATAGTATAGTGTTTTGATATAAATTCATTCTATGGTTCACACTCATAAATGATTATTTCAATAATGCCAACTACAACTTGTAATTGCTGCGATGTCTTCTCTGTTAATGATACAGCACATACCTGTTTCCGATCCTTGTCTGCATCCAATGGTAAATTAGGCATGGTATTAGATTTATCCGTCTTTAATTATATGAAGGCAAGTCTTACGTTTGAAGTACCAGCCTAGGGTGATATTAAAAAATATTATATATATTATATAAATTTTCTTTCCCTGGGAATCAAACTTGGGAGCTCTTAACACTTTCTCAAAATCGAATCAACTATATCCGAAAGTGAACAAATATACAATGTAAAAATGATACACTTTGCTGTAGTCCTGTGTGCCATGGGCCGAGAAATAACATCATAGCATCGGATAAAATAACTTTATATTATAAGTTAAGACTCGGATGTAAAGTTCCACTTTGTCTTGCCTTTTCTATATTCTCGTAATACTGAGAAAAGTCAACGTAAGCGTCTATCCTCCTGTTTTCATCGTAGAGTATTCTATTAGGGTACAGTACGGAGCTCGTGTCCGTTTGCGAGGAACTATCCGGGAAATTGGACTCTTGAGTGAATTGCGAAGTTATCGTAGACATGTAGTTATCTCCGCTGTTGATGGGAAAGTTTTCCTTGCTTCCCCGGCTCGAGTTGGAAAGCATACTGTTGTGTTCGGAACTTCCGTTAGTGTAAGATTCGTAGTCGGATCCGTCGTTGATAGAACTGTGAGACAGACTCTGGATTATAGGGTTGAATCTTACAGTCGCGTTGTTTGGAGATCTAGCCGGGTTTTTGGGAGAGCCAGAATTCTGATTGGGAGCTTGCGCGGATTGCAAATTATTTTCATTGGGAACCGTGAGAGAATTGCGATTCGAGTCGATAGGAGATCTTGTCTTGCTCTGAAGTTGATTGTTGGTTTTTGGTCCGAAAGCGTGTCTCGCGAGCAGCGGAGAGCGGTGCGTCGGCGCATTGGGTAGTTGGAAGTTGAAATTTCTTATAAGTAGCGTGTTACGGTTGTTTCTCCGCGGGCTGATGGAGGATTGGGAGCAGTACTCGTTGTAGATGCTTATCGTTTGATCTACGACAGCTTGGCAGACGGCCTTGAGGGAAGCTTGCGTCCTGAACTGTTCCACTATCATCTGCGCAAACCTTTTGTTGACTTGCGTTGTGTCGGTGGACTCTTGTAGGTTTTTGTATAATCCATCGCTGACCAAAACGAGGAATCTGTAAATATTACAATATATTTCTGTTAGTTATTCACATAAAGATAAATATACATTAATATTTATGAATTGTAGGGAGTACAAACGTACAGTCGAACTCGGTTATTACAAGCACGGATATAGCGAGATATCGGATATAACAAAGAAATATTATTTGACATTTTGGTTTGTGATTTTCTGCATACATTTATGCACAGTTATAACGAGCTACTTCTCGGCTAACACGAGCAAAGATCGACAAAAAAATCTTCAAACTCTAAATGTGTCTATTTTTTTAAATCACTATTTTCTACCCTAAGCAATAAAATCTGACTAAAAGCAGTATACTAGGCTGATGCTACCGGGATCGGATGATGTTCATGGTAATATGTAGTCAGATACATAGTAAGTACGTAATTGGTGTTTTGCTGACAACATTGAAAAAGTATCCGCGCATATGGTTGAAATTGCATGTACAACATCCAAGCTTTTTGAAGTCAGTAGACACAGCACTTTATTACAATAAACAACTTTTTTTTTATAGTTATAATACTAAAGTTTTAAAATTAAAATTGATATATGAGATTTTGATCCTATATATCCTCCCCTGTTGGAGCCGGCTAGGTTAGGGACCTCTCAGGGTTGCATGAAAAGGATTCAGAAAACTACAGACCTGCAAGATTCATCCAGGGAGATGGGTCCGTGCAGTTCCGGGAGGGCGATGACGGGCTCGCTGATGGCGGTCCTCATGTCCGGGAAGGCTCTGTACAGTCCCTTCACGAGGTAGTTCCCCAGGCAGCGGGTGCTCGACTGGTTGCCCAAACTCTCCGCTGGAACACATAGTCAAATCCTCTGTAATGCCGGACTGTCGAAGCTCGCTCGCTTTGTGTAATTAGCAACACGTTACATACTTTGAAATAAAAACATTTCTCTGCTTACAGCCGGATCTCTTAGCAAAATAAACCAGATTAAATTAAAGTCCGCCTCCGTAGTGTAATGGTCAATGCGCTTGGCTACCGTTCTGGAGATCTCGGGTTCGATTCCCAGAGGGGGGTCTTATAAATATAAGTGATTTTTTCAGTCTAATATTTATTTAATATTACCCTGGACTGGTACCTGAAGCGGAGGGCTGATCACCTTTTTTTCGTGTATTAACGATCAAGATAACACTGCGTTTATATGATGCAGTGCCCTATGCACCATTGGGGTGCGGATAAGGGTTTGAATGAATTATATTAAAAATCTGAAGTTACACAAACATTTGATGCATTTTTATTTCCACGGCATGTGGCACGCAACATATTATGATATATTTAAAAAAAAAAATTTGTTACTCAGGTTCAAAAAGATATCCCTAACATTGAGTTAGAAAGTTACTGACCTTCCCTGAGCCGGTCGGCATCCAGACCGAGTTGGGTTAGCCTCAGTAGCTCATCTTCGTTAGAGAGACTGTGGTCCACAGACAGTTGAACGACTCGCAGTACGTAGTTGTCATCCGTTTTGCAGAGTAATGCACGACTATTTCCTGAAAACATATATGACAATATTTCTTAAAACCATAACTTAGAATTAATGATACACGATTTACACACAACGAAGGTTTGATAGTCCCAAGACTTAACAATAAATATGGGAGCCCAACACTGCAATATATTTCGTTCCAAACATTTTTTATTTGTTGCCGACGGAGGTTAGAAGTCAAAATAAAATATGGAACAAAGGCAAAATAAAGGAATGGGTAAATGATCAAGAGTTTATTCTTTAAAAATTGTAAAATAGTTTATACTCTAAATTTTTTCTCTCTTTTTTGTGTGTATATTAGGTTAAAATGGATAAAAACAATAAAAAATATATGTAAAAAGAACTCCACCGACAAGACACACACAAGGTGGCTTGGTGGGTTCTCTGCAAAAAATATTTTAAACATGTTTAAAATTATTCTTTAAATAAAAAATTAAATACCTTAAAACAGAAAAATCAATTAGTTGAGAATTTTTATTGAGAGTTATAGTTGGAAATGCATTTTATGAAAACAAATTGATTGACCTCTCTTATAGCCGCCTTTTATCATAATATAAAAAATGGTAAAATAAATAAAAGGTTAATACAAATACCAATTTTCATATCTTTAACATGTTTGGTTTATGAGATTCAAGTGGTTCTAAAAATAGTATCTCTGAATACCAATTTTCATATCCATAAATTTGAGATTTCTTCATAAAAATATCACTGGCTAGTTCAAGCTAAAATTTCATATCTGTATCACATCCTGTGGGGAGAGATATACAGTTTGCTTCAAACGATACTGATGGGTAAAACTGAGGGGCAGCGAGATCCTGGCAGAAGGCAAACATCTTGACTGCACAATATAAGGGACAGAATGAGACATGTGAGGGAGCTGTTCCAGGTGGCGCAAGATAGAGAAGCCTTCGCCAGAGTGATTGCCAATGTCAGGGAGACCTGACAAGGCATAGGAAGAAGAAGTTCAAGCTATTCATCATTATTTATTGTAACTGCATACAGTTGGCAGAATTCCATATTGAATTGTTGGGTAATATATCCAAAATTAAACACAATTCTACATTTATTTATGTATATGTTAATACGTGACGCGTTTCTTCTTATTAAGACATTAACAAACACTCGATATACGATAATAAACGTTTCATCTTATTAAGACATTATCAAACACTCAATATAATGTCTTAATAAGACGAAACGCGTCACATATTAACATATCGTAGTCGTACAGGAGAAAGTGACCAACTAACAAAATGTAAAATGTTCAGGAGGGTCATTTAAGTTACTTTTGCTTGGCAAAAAAATAAACATTATTGCTGTTAGTCATTTTAAACAAATCAATATATCATACTTCCAAGTTTAAAATCCTTTGGGATTTTTTTCAGGACAATATTAAGCTAGTAAGATATCAAATAGTCAATGATCATGTTTTTGTAAAAAATGTACTTGGTCACTCTCTCCTGTATGATTACGATATACATTAAAAAAATGTAGAATTCAATCCAATAAACCTTGTTTAATTTTGGATATATTACCCAAAAATTATTCATCATTAGTAATTTTTTTTTTATAGAATGGTGTTGCATTAGTTAATTTAACAAAAATTTAATTAAACCTATTTTTTTATTACAATCAAAATATTAAATTCCAAATTTGTAAAGTCACTTTGATCTGCCTACGTAGTGTAATGGTCAGCACGCTCCGCTACCGTTCTGGAGGTCCCGGGTTCGATTCCCGGTGGGTGGTCAAATAAATATAAGTGATTTTTTCACTCTAATATTTATTCTATATTACTCTGGACCGATTGGTACCTGAAGCGGGGGGCTGATCACTTTTCCTTCATGTATTTACTGATCAAGATAACACTGCGTTTATATGATGCAGTGCCCTATGCGCAATTGGGGTGTGGATATTGAAGAAGAAAGTTATTACTTAATAATACAAATAGGATCTTATTAAGTAGTACTAGAAAGTTACTACTTAATAAGATCCTATTTGAACTTTCATAAAATGGCAAAACAATATGTCATTAACTACATTATTAATAAAAAGTGGAGAGATGAAAGAGTACAGACCCACATTAGCTACGTAAAGCTTTCCAGAATGGATGAGTGCTACTACGGATGTGGCACCGATAGAAAGACGCTCATCTATTTTCTTCAGACGCTCCAGAATATCTCCGTAATTTTGTGATAGCTAAAATCATCAAGATTCAGATAAATTTCAATTATATTATTTGTCTGTTTATCATTTATCAAAATGGTTCAAAGAATAATATATTCTTCTTCTCTGGTCGTTTTCCTCATTGCTGAGGATTGTGACCCTCCTGCTGGCTTCCTCTGGAACCTTGGACAACACTCCGCCATTGATCCCTGCATTGTGCAGCCTTCAAAGCTCCCACAACGGAGAGGCCTGTGATCTCTTTCACTTGGTCAGTCCACCGGGCTGGAGATCTACCTCTAGCTCTCCGACCTTCTAGGTCTCCGATTATGACAAGCCTCTCCAGGTTTTCTGATAGTCTACGAGCAATGTGGCCGAAGAACTGGAGAACTCATTTTCGGTAAAGAGTTTAAAGACGATCCGTGATCCATTAAACAAATAAATAACCGAACAAAAAATAAGTACCTTATCTGTGCTGACCCCATCTGGCAACTCAAATTGTAAGCTTGTTCTTTCGGCAACTAACTCATCTATTGATTCAATGTATGCCTTTTCAACGGAAAGGAACGCATTCCTGAAATAAAAGATAACCTTTAAAAAAATCCTTTTTGAAATCATTTCGGTCTTTGTTATTATATCAATCTGTAATGAATGTTCTATAGGCTCATGAATATACAATGTCGTAAACATGATTTTCAGTCTCAATTTAGAAAGGTTAGTACTTAATAAAAATAGTAATAATTTACGTAGTGTCATTTTCGTAATATGCTACCTCTAGGGCAGTTTCCTGTGATTGAATTACTACCGGGAACTGCATATTTTTTTGCAAAAATTAACATATTGTTGTCGGGCGGTTTTTTCATCAACCCCGACCCTAATTTGTCTAATAAATAGGGTCGTGTACTAATCAAAAGTAACTGCAAACCCTATTCTGATCTCTACAATGTTTTTTAGTGTCTCTCGCACCCAACCAAAAGTAAACAAATAAAATGCTTTTAAGCGTCTCCTGCTCTCTACCAACAATATGTAAAAGGCGCTTTTAAGCATTTCCCCCAAACAATGTATTAACACTTTATTAACCGCTTACGCCAGGGGTTCCCAACCTTTTTGTACTCTAGAGCACATTCTAAAATATCGGTAAGGTGGCGGGCGCCACCTATTTTTAATCGACTTATTTTTAAGTACTATCAGCAAAGGAACCACTCATACATACAATATTGCAAACATACTAACGTATTTAATAAACGTAGGCACTGAAAAAAATTAAAACTAACAAATAAATACAAATAATTCACATTTTTAATTTATGTTTTTGAAAAAATTATGTCTCTGTCGAAAGTGGCGGGCACATACGAATCGTTCATATGTGCACGCCCGGCACTGGGTTGGGAACCTCTGGCTTACGCCATGATGACATCCTATTTTAGCCATGTGTTATCAACTGCATACGTCAACTATATACAACCTACTGTCAAGCACAACTTTGCCTTAAAAAAAAACGCAAAAGTCACATACACAAGCATTATCTAATATTTATGTTTCGAAATTTCAATACTCGATGGCGGGATATATTTACAAAATATCGATTACTGATAGAATGTAAAAAATCCATGTTATCGACAGATGTCAATCATTTTAACTGATAATCCTTAAGTATCCTGCCATTGAGTAGCGAAACTTCAAAGCGTAAATATTACATAATTTATTTTTTCGTAACTTTTTGTGTTTAGCTGAGGGCACCAATGTGCGTACGCGGTGGTTAAAGTGTTAACTATTTCAAGTTTGCCTTAGGGCATTTTTTATTAAACATTTGTATCTATTTATACTGGGATTAGTCCCAGTATAAATAGATACAAATGTTTAATAAAAAATATTTAAAACTACAGAGGTATAAAAATATTTATGACATCAAAGCTCCGGTCGGCTGTTATAAAGCTCACGACCAAGAGACTAAAATGTCAAGTATAAAATAATATAATTTTTTTTAGGGCTCAAACCTTGTAAAATTGTTCACTTCCCAGAATACCAAATCAAGTAGCAAAAAACAAAGCAAAATAATCATATTAACTACTGTTTTAATTAACTATGACTGAAAATGTGCACAATATATTTTTAAGATCCTTAAATTGTGATTTAAGCAACACGCCACCATAAAAAGATTTCGATCCTTCATCCATTTTTAAAAATATTTTATTGAATGACACATCATGAATGGAGTATGGTTCGAATCTTTTACACAATTGAAGATCACTTATATTTACCGTAAAACTTCCTTGATTTCTTCGTCCGTTAATTTATTACTAAGCTGTCCCAATAGTATTTCAGCAGCCATTCGTTGAAGAACAAAATGTGCTGTTTCAGTTCCATTATGGGCATCAAATAGTCCGTAAAGACAACTAAAAAAATTAGAGTTTAAGTATTACAATACGTAAAATATGAATATGTTAATATTTATTTATTTATTTATAAATATTTATAACTTACGTATCGTCTTCTAATTGACAATAAAAGCATCTAAAATCGTTTGATTCCAAATATTCCTGTATCGACAATTCCTTGGCCGGTTGACAAAAAGCGACACCAGTGGACTGACATTTGGGTAAATCGTCCGTCCAAGATCTACTTGGCATCGCGAATTATATATAATTGCGTATCTTTATCATAAACCGAAACCGTATGGGGTTATATAAAATAACAAAAAAATATTGGTGTAAAATGAAAATAATAACAAATCATTCTAGACAGATGGCGAAATTCGTCAGCTGCTCTGGTGTTGCAACGTTTTGGATAATTTATTCGCCACATTAGGTACTATTAAAAAAAAACGAGCTGGGGTGAATAGGAATGCATGGTTTGAATTAAGAATTTGCTCATGAATAAGAATGAAATAAATCTCCATCTTTTAAACTCCTTTGGTGATACCAAAAGAAGAAAAATAATGTTTTAAATTTAAAAACAAATTAAAAACCCGCAAAGCCTTTATTAAAGGCCTGTCATTAAGTAGGATAGTAAGGGGATAGGGAAGGTAAATGTGAAAAAAACATCAGATATAAATCAAAATACCCAGACTAATTAAAAATATTTTTTTCTTCAATTTTTTTTTCACTTGTCGGGAATCGAGCCCACGACGGCAGTTTCTCAGTCGAGCCAACTACGCCTATCAAACCTGCCTGTTATTAGGTAAAAACGTATTCAATATTATTTATTTTTGTCCGCCTCTGTAGTGTAATGGTCAGCACGCTCGGCTACCGTTCTGGAGGTCCCGGGTTCGATTCCCAGGGGGGTCAAATAAATATAAGTGATTTTTTCACTGTAATATTTATTCATTATTACCCTGGACTGGTACCTGAAGCGGAGGGCTGATTACCTTTCCTTCGTGTGTAAACGATCAAGATAACACTGTGTTCATATGAAGCAGTGCCCTATGCACCATTGGGGTGCGGATAAGGGTTTTATTATTTTATTATTAAAAAAAAACTAACAGCAACAAATCATTCGAAATGTTAAAACTCAATTAAAAAAAAAATCTAAAAAATACTAAAAATAATCATTACAGCTACCGTTTTTTCTTGAATATCGGAAAGAGGACGTAGAGAATTTTTATTTTCGATATCTTCTTGTCACTGGCCACCTGAGTCATCTTCATCTATGACAAACAAATTTTGACAATGGCCGGAATAAAAGGTGTTGTATTTTATTATTATTCCATTACTATTTTCTTCTAAATTTGCGCAATTTTGCCAGATATAATTACGAATTGAAAATTTTTATTATATTTTTTTTACATATGTTTCACTTTTCTATTTATTTGTTTGATGTGTTACCCAGTTTATGACATTTTTGTAAAACTTATGTTGATAAAATTTTTATTGTAATCATTTGTTTATAATATAAAGGGTTTAATTTATTTCAAAATATGTTCGTCTAACGCTGAGTTTTCTGTTTCATGTGGCTGCCCATCGACGTAAATAGCGTAAGTCTATTATAATGATTTTTAAGATCGACTAATTTTATCTTTTATGAATCCATATTTTGACATTGCTATTGCAACCATATTTCATTTATCGACAATTTATTGAAATACTCTCAATTTTATTAATCATTTTTATAAATTCACTGCACAAACGTAGGATAATAACGAATCACGCCATTTCCTTATATTTTTATTTGAACAAGGTCTCTCACTTTCTACTCCTAACTTTTTACAGTTGATGGATTTTATTTGATTGCCGAACATTACGGATTTCGGTCTCTCCTGCAAATAGACTACAAAATGTTATTTTACAGGAGAACGCTTTAGACGTATTTTGTCCGTACATTTGTACTGAGTTTCCCCGAGTTTTGCATACAACAAAATATGATTATTTTTTAGTTTGAACTAAATACATATACATTATAATGAAATTTATTTCTTAAAACTCAAAATTCTCAACTTGTGGCTTATGATTGTATACGAAGAAGGGATTGATTTGTGTTTGGCTTTTTTAAAACATTAAACGAGTTAATTTATTTACTTATTTTTACTATAATTCTTTTTGCAGTCTGGTGTCTTTGGCATTTGCCGGTTCAATTGGAATGACCCTTGTCATTCTTGCTTGCGCTCTTCCTCAATATAAGTAAGTTGTGTTGTTTTTATTCTACCTATTCTTATCACCAATTATCTTAATTGCAGTTGGATCGTAAATTATTACTCTAAGTGAAGATTACTTTTCACACTACGATTCATAACTCCTTCAAATAAAAAAGGGATCGTTCATGTTCACTACTGATAAAGAAAGTAAGAATTCTGCTTGAGTTTAGTTTTAAAATCGTAATCTTTATTTTCTGCGTTCTTTTTTTGAATTTATTTAAGTACTGTATTGCCTGATGAAAGAATATCAATATCCATAGATTTTTGAAAAGGAAAATGAAATTTCTACAGTTAGTATGGGAAGCGAAACGAATAAAATATGATTATATAACTTTTTTCACTTAATTTATTTTACCAATTCCAGATTTTCCAATGAAAATTTATTTACTTAGTAAATGCTGTTGCATCAAGGAATTTCCATAGAAACATTTATAAATATAGTATGCACAGATAATAAGCAACAAATGATAGTACACTAATGTAGTTTTTGTTTACAAAAAAATAATTTCTTTCATGATGCAAATCAGCAACATTCAAACAATCATAGGAACTGAATCATCTGCTAATATAAAAAAAAGCCTACTTAAATTTCAAATAGTGAATAGAACTGAATTAAACTATCAAATGAGTTGTTAAAAATTAGGAATCGTTTCTCGAAAATTCGCCTCCGTAGTGTAATGGTCAGCACACTCGGCTACCGTACTGGAGGTCCCGGGTTCGATTCCCAGGGGGGGTCTAATAAATATAAATGATTTTTTCACTCTTATATTTATTCAATATTACCTTGGACTGGTACCGGAAGCGAAGGGCTGATCACCTTTCCCTCATGTGTTTATGATCAAGATAACACCGCGTTTGTATGATGCAGTGCCCTATGCACCATTGGGGTGCGGATAAGGGTTTGAATGAAAATAAAATGAAAAATTCCGAAAATGGTTATTTTTCAGATTATGGTGGCCCTTCTTTGTGGTGTTATTCTACTTCCTGGCTCCGCTGCCGACCCTGTTTGCCCGGCGGTACAACAACGAGTCCTCGGGATCCAGTTCTGCCCTGGAGTTCGCCATCTTTCTGACCATGGGAATCGTCATCAGCTCGTTTGCCCTGCCAATTGTTCTAGCCCGAGCACCGTACACAGACGCTGTTGTGAGTCAACTATTATTATACTGTCCCCATTGTGTCTGAAAAATCAATAGAAAATACAATAATGTTATGTGTTTGTTTGTGCAATACTAAAAATAACTATTGTAATGAAATAGAGAAGAATGGAATGAAAAACATCAATAATAGTAAAACAGTTTATAATTTAATAAACTCTCTTATGTCGCTCACTCCTTTCAAGAACGTCGTAAATCAAAAAACTTGATTTTTCAGGAGAACGTTTTTAAAGTTTAAAAATATAATACAATGTTTTAAAAATAAATATCAAGCCACTTACTGAACTTTTTACTGTGCAACAGATCTTTTTAGGTAAAACCTGAAGGTTTTTTCTCCATTTAAAAAAATAATTACACAATACATTTTCTTCAAAATGCAAAAACAACACTTTCTGCCCTGTAGCGGGTAAATATTAAGTTAAAAATATGCCTCTTTTGCTGGGATATAGTAAATTTTCTGGGCATTCCGAAAACATGCACAACTGAATACGTTCTTGAAAGGAGTGAGCGATGTGTGTTTTTTCTCAATTGTAACAATTTCATTCAGTCAGATAGTCACTCCAATTTGTTTAAAAAAAATCATGTTAAATACTAGTAATTTGTTGATGTTTAAAAATACCAAACTTGAGTAATTTTAAATAATAATAGATAGAACTCTTTTGAACTGTCACTAGCTATAAAGTTTGTCGTGTGCCTTTTATTATGTTATTTATTGATTTGGCGTTTAATGTGTAGAACTCCATTTTAATTTATGTATTAATTTTAAATCAAACACAGATTTTTTGAGTCTACTAAGTTTCGTTTGATAATGCCCTAGCAAGGCGAAACAATTGTCACAGTATAATTTTTTATGTGTTTTTGTTAATAAAATACAACTTAGTTGATCCAAAAAATCTGTGTTTGATTTAAAATTAATACATAAATTTTATTATGTTATTGTAAATATGTAACAATACGGAACTTGCTGATTTTATATCTCCGTTTCACGGCTATTTAGATGCTTATAGCATTTAAAAAAAAAAAAATTCTGCGCGTCGTAAGTACAATACCCTTCAAGGTATATGCTGCAATGCAGTCCCAAAAGTCAGGAATAGTACTAATGACCCAGGAAATGCTACTGGCAAGGAACCCATTCAAATTTAATTAACTGAAAATTTTAATGTTTTGACAAAACTGTTAGTGAAAATAAAGGAATGTATTACAGTAGAACCCCGGAAATCCGAACAAGATTTTGAAGAAAAACATTTGTAGGAAAACATTAAAAAAAAACACAGAAATACTAAAGAACACATTTATTATTCCAAAAAATATGTTATTTAACCAAATTTAGTTTAAAAATTATCAAAAAGTTAATAATATTAGATTGAAATGTAAAAAATTTAATTGTAAAAGACGCATGCAACGTATCTGTAGTTTGAAATACTATGTGTGTACTCTTACCACCAAGACAGGTTGTGAGCTACATGACTCACGTAGGCCTTGAGAGTGAGCTATGATACAGAGGGAGGTGGCAATAGACCTAATATGGTCAGTGACATGAGGGATGCAAGATCCCTTGCCTCATAATAAAAAATAAAAAAATGTACTGTATTACAAATTTCTCGGCTATTCTGAACTTTTCCAAATCCAAACAGGTCACAGCCCCAGTTTGTTTGGATTTTCGCTGTTCCACTGTATTTTAAAATATGGAAAAGTTGGTTTATTTGGATTAATATGGTACTCTGGGTTTTTAGATCCAGTGGGGAGCGTGCTACCTGACGCTGGCCGGCAACGTGGTGGTGTACCTCACGATGCTCGGCTTCTTCATGACATTCGACCAGGACGACAACGACTACAGCATGTGGTGAAAGGATCTGACAAAGTGACTTTGTAAATAAATTACGTCTACATTTGATAAATCCGCCACTGTTCCACGTGTTGAAATACCAAAGTCGAAAGAATTTTAAGTATTGTGCATTTCAAATTGCCTTATTACGCATCGGAAAACGATAAAGGACTGTTTTAATTACAAAAATCTGGTGCGAAACAGAACCTTTAGTAATAGTATAATTATGCCGGGTATCGGAAAAGAAAGATACCATACTGTAGTTAATGACAAATTAGTGGTTTTTTACTGAACTCCCCACCCCCGGCTTCGATATGTTTGATTGAGTTTCGTTACTGCGTGTTTCGAGTTAGTTCATCTCGATATGATTCAAAACAATTCCATCGGTCCCGTTTGTATTGATATTATTAAGCGACTATTCAGTTGTAAAAATTTATACAAGACATATAATTAAGGCGGTTTATAAATATTTATTTTCATTCCAATAAACGATACATATTTAATTTTTAATGTTAACACCGGACTTTCGAAAGTCGCTACATATTTTTTAATGTTTCGAACTTTATTACTCTTGCAGATCTGCCAAATTTTAAATTAAGCAATAATAGTTTAATTTTTTATGATATTTAATTTTCATACTTTATTAAGGGCATTATGATATTGTTTTTTTATATATGTATTTCTTTCACCGTAAACTCACGAATGATATATTTATACAATGAGATTTTAAAAAGTAGGAAAATGGGTTATCTTGATTTAAACAATGTGTATTCCAGTTTTTCCGAGTTATAGATATTTACTATATGAAGTGTTTATGGTAAAAGAAATATCTATTAAAATAATATTTCAATGCTCCTTAAGTATTCATTATAAATTGTATGTATATGATAAGGCATACTAACATGAACTAATCACGACAACATTTTTTACACTGAAAAAAATCTCGGTTAATTTTCCGTTGTTGAAATTCTGCTTTAAATAATACAATTATAGACTGAGTTTTCTTTGTAATAACAGTTCTTTGAGTTATAGAACCAGTATATATTTATTACACCTATTATTATACTCTTAAAATATTCTGAAGCGGTTTATTTCTTTCCAAACCTATCATTAAAATGAGATTATTTTACAATAAATATATCTTCCGTATTAAATTGTCTCTTTTCATTCCCTAATTAGGTTGTGTACGAATATCAAAAACCCTCCTGAATTATTTATCGTTTATCAATATGTAAAAAATTACATTAGGCTTAACACTTTTATAACAATTATCTCCTTTTTTAGTCGCTGAAAGGTTTTCATATCGATTGTAATGTTTACTAAAACTTCTATGTACTAATGTTCTTTCTTCATATTTATCATTTCATCGGCCCATTGCAAGAATGACACATCAGCAATAGATGATAATTTTAGTGCTTAAGAAAATTAAGCTTAAATAATTCAATCGGGACAATTTTAAACCTCTTTTGTATTAACAACATTTTAAGATACACCCAAAATGTTGTAAATAAAATAACGAGTCAAATTATAAGCGTCGTAAAATTTTTAAATCATGTTTTCTGGCTTTTCCCAGTATGTAAAATAATTTGGTGAGAATCGCCATTTAATGCATACATCAAATCAACCGTAAATACTGCCACAAAATTGCATATGTCAATCATTGGTAAAATGGTAAATGTTACACATAAATGAAATGATCACTTAAACCAGCATATAATAGGTTGTAAACCCTGTAAATACCCAGAATTTGATATGCTTAATATGTAATATATGATGGAAGACAATGCAATAAAAATGGGTTTATGTTTATACATATGGAACAATACATATTCCTTATGGAACAACAAGAAAGAAGAAATCAATGTTGAAAGGTGTTTCATTCGTTTAAAATGGGCCATTTATTTAGTCATAAAGATGGATTCTTACAAAGCAATGTTAAGTCTAATAAGAAGAAAAATTGCTATCTACTCAATAAAACTCGGATACTGATAATAATAATTTTTCTTCGGTGCATTTTGAAGACAAGCAATATTTGTAATTAAGAAAACATGTCATTATTTTCATTGCAGAGATGTATTTAAAAAAAGCAATTTATCAGAATAGAAAACAATGTTTTACAGTTTTTAATCAATTTTAAGTTATTAAATATCAAAACATATGTAATATAATTAACAGTTTATTTACAAAAGAATTTTTTTTGTATATGAAATAGTCGAGGGTTGCTCAAATTTTAAAGAAGAAAAATCACAATAATTGAGTGTTTTGTACGTTTTCTGATATTATTTTTGTCAGCTACGCCAGTTTTGCGACGTTGAATCTATTTTTTGGAGATCACATCGCATGATATGTACATATTTATATTATGTAAATGTCCCAAAATGGAAAAATTTAAGATATTCATTTTTAAAATAAAAATAATGTATACACAGCACGGCTGTCCAAACTCAAAACACAGTAAGGGACATTTTTTTGTAGTACTTTTTTTTTACAATTTTGGACTAAGTAGTTTCTACTCAGTCCAAAAAATGCAAAAAAAACGTACTACAAAAAAATGTCCCTTACTGTGTTTTAAGTTTGAGTTAAGAGTAGCTGTGATTTTGTAAGTGAAATAATGACATATATTTTTTTCTTCTTCAATATTCTGTTCTTGGTTAACTGCTCAGTGATCATTATATTAAAAATGGGAATTGATTTAATTTTTATTTATTTTTAGTCTTATTTTGTATTTTAGTTGATAAATTAATAATCTTGTTTTTTGCCATTGCTTATCATAAAAAAATCTCATTTACGCTTCCACTGAGTGATTTTGGATTGTGTACGCAGTATGCATAGGCTTGCCAGACATTCCGGTTTGACTGGGATAGTCCCGGTTTTCAGACAAAATCCCGGAATGTCCCGAAAGGTTTACTTCATGTCCCGGTAAAAATTTAATTCGGTTATAGATGATAAAAAATCTAAAAATAGTAAACTGTGAAGGATTATTTAGGATAATTACTTTGACCTTTATCCCGGCTGAACATTTCGGAAATCTGGCAAGCCTAAGTATGCCTAATATTTATTAAAAACCATAATTTTTATTTGTTTAATCACGCTGAATTTTTGTAAATGATAATTCTTTTAATTTTTATTTCATATTCATTTTTAGAAAATGTATTTTTTTGTAATGAGCAATTAGAGTGAATGAGGTGAGTGTGTAAAAACTTAATGAATAAACATATGCTAAAGTATATTTTTCTTTTATTTTAAACTAGCCGTACCCTGGGTAAATGGAAAATAATGAAAATAAGAAAAAACACACATCGCTCACTCCTTTCAAGAACGTCATAAAACAAAAATCGTCAATTTTCAGTTGTCCATGTTTTCGGAATGCCCAAAAAATGTACCATATCTCAGCAAAAGAGGCATATTTTTAACTTAATATTTACCCGCTACAGGGCAGAGAGTGTTGTTTTTGCATTTTGAAGAAAAGGTATGGTTTAATTATTTTTTTTAAATACACTAAATATTTTTCAAATGGAGAAAAAACCTTCAGGTTTTACCTAAAAAGGTCTGTTGCACAGTAAAAAGTTCAATTAAGTGGCTTGATATTTATTTTTAATACATTGTATTATATTCTTAACTTTCAAAACGTTCTCCTGAAAAATCAAGTTTTTTGAATCATGACGTTTTTGAAAGGAGTGAGCGACATTACTAATGTTTAATTTCACATTGCCCCTGGGTGTGCAATATTTTAGCGACTGTCAAGGAGCAGGATGTCCGCTATTATATTTTTGGCTTTGCGTATATTGCTGTCACGTCCTACAGATGGCGCTGGCATAGCAGTAAAAAAAAACTTTCGATTTTTTTTACCTGTCACAGGTATATAAAGACACGTGTATTCGAATGTAACGTGTCAAAATATCAAATCAATCAGTACCTACTTAAGGAGACAAAAATTTTAATAAACAAAAATTTACATTTCGTTCACACAGATGACAATTTAAATTTGTACAATGGTAGATCATTTATAAAGAATATTGGTGGAATATAGTATTCCTGATAAAAAGTAGATCTTGTAACAAAATGCTGTAAATCTCTTCCCGGATCATATCGTCATCAATTTAAAATCATATTTTTTCTAGTAAATTACCGTAGCCTTCACTTCATGTGCTTTAAAAGGATATAAACGCAACCAGTTTCCTTGTGTTAAACGAAATTTCCAATGACCAGTAGAAATTTGAACAAAAATATAATTACTGCACTCTCTCTATGAAGTTTTTATTCGTTGAAGAAACGTCACATTGATTTTAGTTATCAGTTCAAATATTAATAGATTAAAAATTTTGTTTTACTTTCTGAAAACGCTTAACATAATAGGTTTGCATCTTTTTTTTTTTTTACTGTTATATGTTAAATGTAACTTATTATTTTTGACATCTCATCAAAGGTGAAGAAGAATATGGAAGTCTGGGCATTTACGGGGCTGACGACCGTCACAGGCTGGTTAAGGATCACTTTACACACATGTAACGTTCACCAATTCTACCCATTATTGACAACCACACTATTCAAATTCTTGGAAGTTCTATATATATATCAACCAATTTTGAAACGTTGTTCTTGAATCATTAGAACTTCACTACAGACATCTATTGTTGAGATGAAAAGAAGCTTTTTTATTGAGCAGAAACTCTTTTATTAGTATGTGAGATCCGAATCCTGGATGTAATCACATACATGAGAAACGCCAGAAAATATCATTTTCATTTGTATTATTTTAGCTTATATTTTAAATGTAAATAAATGTTACTGTTGACCACTTTTAAAGAATAGACCCACCCAAAGGATAAAATATGACATAGGGTACCTACCAGTGGTGGGATTCAGCTGGTTCGGAATTTTTAATCCCATCACTGGTACCTACCTATTTAAACAGTACGAACGGGGATGTCGTCAAGTAAAAATTCTATTTTCCGATAAATTCAAATAAGAAAGAAAAACAAAATTCCAACTGGAAATTATTATTTGATTATTCATCGAAGATTTTTTTGTTGCGTGTTGAAAATTAAAAGTAATTTTCGTATGTGTTTACAAATTGCCTACAAAACCGATTAAAATTGAAGGGAGAGTGATGAAATAAAATATTGGGACTAATTTAAATAGGTTTTAATGAGAAATGGATGAGAATACACCGGAAATGGTGCCAGATGTAAATACGTCACGAGAGGCGGCATCCCAAAATTTAGAAAATATCGAGCCATCGGTGTCACCGCAGGAGCAGGCGACTGCGTGGCAGATATGGCGAGATCTGGTGGAGTCTCCACGAGAGCTGTCATCGAGTCCATCACCATCGCAGAGTAAACAGAAATTAAAGAGATCAGTGCAAAGCGTGAAAAAGTCAGCGAAGTCATTGCGGAGCATGGAAGTGCTACCGGGTTCATTGCAGAGCTTGCAAGAGCCAACGGAGTCATCGCATAGCGTGCAAGAATCAGTGAAGTCATTGCACAGCGTGGAAGTGCCAACGGGGTCATCACAAAGCGTTCAAGAATCGACCAGGTCATCACAGAGCGTGCAAGAGCCAACGAGGTCATCGCATAGCGTGCAAGAATCAGTGAAGTCGTTGCACAGCGTGGAAGTGCCAACGGGGTCCTCACAGA
This sequence comes from Brachycentrus maculatus, assembly GCF_059751285.1. Lineage (NCBI taxonomy): Eukaryota > Metazoa > Arthropoda > Insecta > Trichoptera > Brachycentridae > Brachycentrus > Brachycentrus maculatus. Next base: position 507,235 of record NW_028280792.1, read on the forward strand.
GCGTGCAAGAATCGACCAGGTCATCACAGAGCGTGCAAGAGCCAACGAGGTCATCGAAGAGCGTGCAAGAATCGACGAAGTCATCGGAGAGCATGGAAATGTCAACAGAGTCACCCCAAAGGGTGCTAGAGACAACGGGGTCATCGCAGGACGTGCAAGACTCAACGAGGTCGTCGCGGGGTGTTGAAGGCGAAGCGGGACCTTCGCGGAGTTTCCGAGAACGTTCTAAGTCATCCCAGAAATTACAGAAAAACCCACCGGGCCTGGGAACGACCGATCCCCAAAATACACAACAGCAAAGCAATAGACTCCGAAGGGAGCCTAAAAGAAGGAATCGACGTCCTCCAATGAGACGTAAAACTATTCCGAGGGTTCGACGCAAGTTACCAAGCCGCAGTCATATTAAAAGACGGGTCCACACGACGCGTCAAACGAGGGCGAAGAAAGCTGTCTATTGTAACTGCAGCCCGGCGCATTCTGCATATCATTTACGCAATAAATCTGTTGCCGACAAGCGCCATAGAACCAGGTCACAAATGCAGACTTGCACTTGTCACAGAGTGGAATCACAATCTAGCGTAAGTTCTGAAGTGTAGCAGGCACCAGTAGAAGACCGAGACTGAGGCCTCATGGATCAAAGACGCAACACTACACTCCTGTGATGCAACGAAGTAGTTGTGTATATCTTGTATTTTTATGACACCAATCTGGATTCCTAAGTATCTATACAAAATGCGTAGGATTTTATGAAAAATATTCTGAAAAACGATTGCTTATTGCTATATTTGCGTAATTCTCATGTATCTCACTTTCAAGCTTAGGAAACCAAACCGATATGTGAAAAGTGCCAATTCTCCGAATGCTGATGGCTTCTCGAAGTACAGAAGGCGCATGCAAAATTATCTGTAGTATTTTTTTTCCTTGCAATGTTTTGCTGTTTTTGTCTTGTTTGTTGGTTTCTTTTTATAATCTGTACGGAATATAGTGTAAAGTGTGTTTTTATCTAAAAACAAATACACATTGTTATGACGGTAAAATGAAAATTCTTATTTTTGATTAGTTTTAAACTTGGTGGTCAGACAAAACTACAAGTGTTTGTCATTCTTCTTCGATAAACATCAAGACTACACCTGCATCTAGGCAATACTATTCACAACTTACAAAGTACCATTTACACACACACCTACACAAAATGTCCATCACACGCGTTATTAGTTGTACTGAAGGCCAACATGACGAGTCTCGGTGAATGTTCATTATAAGTACGTTTTTCTTTAAAAAATATATAATAATATATATATATATATATATATATATATATATATATATATATATATATATATATATATATATATATATATATATATATAAATATATACAAACATACATACAAACATATGTATTTAGGAAAACTTGGCATGATTTTGTATTTGAGGGTATGTATCAGGAGTCAGAATAATAGGCGGGTATGTATGCGAAGATGTAAAAGACAGATTGTTTGCAAAGACATATTGGTTTGGCGTTCTATTCTCTCTGCCTACCCCTGAGGCGAAGCGGTGTGGTGTTTATATATATATATATATATATATATATATATATATATATATATATATATATATATATATATATATATATATATATATATATATATATATATATATATATATATATATATATATATATATATATATATATATATATATATATATATATATATATATATATATATATATATATATATATATATATATATATATATATATATATATATATATATATATATATATATATATATAATATGGTATATCTCCTCATAGACTGTTCTTAAGCCCTGTTAATACCTAGACTTCCATTTTCCATCTCAATAAAAACTTAATCATCTATAGTATATCTATGTAGTTGTGATATTCCCTTCAAGTTAGTTTCGTATTTTATCTGCGTACGAGTATCGAATATTACATTATAATGTCGATACAATAATGTCGGGTAATTTGTTCATCATCTTTGACCTCGTTTTCTTTATCAGCGCTCTAATGGCTTAATTTTATCTTTTCAAATTGAATATTATACATCCCCTCTCAGATAGATTTAGCCTTCTTGAGAATCATCTTTATCGATCAAAGACTAATTTGGTTCCATGTAAAAAGAAAGCTTTATTTCCAAATCACTGGTTTTTCAACGTTGATTTTTTTACACAATGTATAAATATCTACTCGTGTATATACCTTCTTCTTCTTCAAACCCTTATCCGTACCCCAATGGTGCATAGGCACCACAGCATATAAACGCAGTGCTATCTTGATCGTTAACACACAAAGGATAGGTGATCAGCCCTCCGCTTCAGGTACCAGTCCAGGGTAATATTGAATAAATATTAGAGTGGAAAAATCAAAATATATATATATATATATATATATATATATATATATATATATATATATATATATATATATATATATATATATATATATATATATATATATATATATATATATATATATATATATATATATATATATATATATATATATATATATATATATATATATATATATATATATATATATATATATATATATATATATATATATATATATATATATATATATATATATATATATATATATATATATATATATATATATATATATATATATATATATATATATATATATATATATATATATATATATTTATATATATATATATATATATATATATATATATATATATATATGTATATATATATATATATAATTATATATATATATATATATAAATAAATATATATATATATATATATATATATATATATATATATATATATATATATATATATATATATATATATATATATATATATATACGCAGTCACATTCGCAGTCGAGACATGTTTTCTCAGACGAATGTGTGGCAAAACGATGTACCATAGATACCCAAGTGGTGAAATAAGAAAAAACGGCTGTGACAAGGATTATCGATCAAATTAAGAAAGGTGTGTTGAGACGGTTTGGGCGCGTGAATCGAATGAGTTATGAAAGAACAGTAAAACAAATTTATCAGGTAAATATGGTTGGAAATAGGAGCAGAAAAAGACCGAGGAAAATTTGGCATGATCGAGTATATGAAATACTTGAAAGCTGTCAGGCCAGGAGTCGGAATAATCGGCAGGTCTGTGTGAGGAGTTGCATGAATGTAGAGAAGAAGCGAAGAATGTCTGCGAAGAAAGAGGGGTGTGGCATTTATTCTCTCTGCCTACCCCTGCGGGAAAACAGCGTGATGGTTAGTTAGTTAGTTATTTTTTATATAAAAAAGGAATGTATTGTGTACATGCTGTTATTATACCTCGAAATATTACCTTTAATTAGGTTTCTTTGGATTTGATCAAAGTCATTAGAATCCCTAATAAGAAAGAAACTTTTGAAGATAACGTAGTGATTTAATATTCATTTAGATAAGAATATCATGAACCGCAGAATAGCAAGAAAAAAGATCCTTTGGTTTTCAAATGAGCAAATATTAATGTTTTCCCCTCTTTAATTCCACGAAGCTGTTGAAAAAGAAGATAAGTCCCTAAATTTTATACACTAATTTATTTATCAAACTTCTCGTAGATAATATGTAGTCCGCTTCCGTAGTGAACTAGTTATGACGTTTAACTACCGTGCTGGAGGTCTCGAGTTCGATTCCCAGAGGGGTCAAAATAAATGTTTTTTTTTTTCACTATAATATTTATTTAATACTGACTACTAAGGCATTGCTATGGCTCTGTCTAGGAAAATATAAAATAAAAAGTACAGGTAGCTCATATTAATAATATGTTTAATTTAACGATGCTTCTGAATATACAATATTTTAATAGCTGTCAAGAAGCACGCTGTCCGCCATGATCTATGCATTGGTATTACATTTAACATACTGTGCTGCCATTGCGGTAAGCTTTATCGGTAAAATTAAGAGAGGTGTGTTGAGATGGTTTGGACAAGTGGAACGAATGACTGAGGAATGAACGGTAAAACAAATTTATGATGCGAATGAATTTGGAAATAGAAGCAGAAGAAGGCCGTTAGTGAGGAGTAACATGAATGTAGAAGAGACGAAAAATATTTGCAAAGACTGTGATGTGGCGTTCTGTTCTCTCTACCTATTCCTGATGGGAAACAGCGTGATGGTTAGCTGTGTCGCCTAATTTCAAAATCCGCCAGATCCAATTTTAGATTTAAAAATAAATTCTCTATCGGAATGCCAACTGTTGGTTTTATTGTTTAAAATATTTACATACTTGCAAACCCTGCCAAAAATTACTTAAAAACAGCGTTGTATTTCATGAAACTTGCCCTCCGACTCATATCGGCCAATCAGAGAGTGGGGATAGGTAAAAAATTAAGATGACGTATTTATCGGTTTGTGTCTCGTATTTTTTTTAATACTGAAAAAAAATGTAAAATTCTCTATATCACAATATTTTATCTTATGATAGACAAATCTTTGAAACATAAATAGCTCACTCCTTTCAAGAACGTCATAAATCAAAAATCTTGATTTTTCAGGAGAACGTTCTTAAAGTTTAAAAATATAATACGATGTATTAAAAATAAATATCAAGCCACTTATCGAACTTTTTACTTTTCGCAACAGATCTTTTTATGTGAAACCTGAAGGTTTTTTCTCCATTTGAAAAATATTTAGTATATTTAAAAAAATAATTAAACAATACCTTTTTTTCAAAATGCAAGAACAACACTTTCTGGCCTGTAGCAGGTAAATATTAAGTTAAAAATATGCCTCTTTTGCTGGGATATAGTACATTTTCGGGGCATTCCAAAAACACGCACAACTCAAAAATGACGATTTTTGATTAATGACGTTCTTGAAAGGAGTGAGCGAAATGTTACCCGGAGAATTAAGCATTTTTTGTAAAATCGACTTTCATGGATCTGGCGGATATTGAAAATAGGCGACACAGCTAGTTAGTAAAAATTAGTGAGCAGATAGTAATAAGTAGAAAAGGTTTTTCTTCATTTTGGACTTGATCCTATGTTCATCTTGCCTCAGTTAAAAGCTTAAAGGTAAATTCACCGCAACCTTTTGTATGGAGCTAATGTAAAAATGTATATACAGGTTGTTGCCCTTCGCTCTAACTATTATTCAACCCCTACAAGGATTCTGCTAGCCTAATTAACATCCTGTTTTTTTTTCATCCCAGCATGAAGCTTCGATACAAGATTCTCATACTTTTATCTACAAATTATTTAATTTATTGTGTCGGATTGTGGTCCTGTGGTTGGTGTCGCGAGACTCTTAAATCAGAGTTTCTCGGTTCGAACCCACTCTACCACAATTTGACACCTATTTCTAATAATGAGCCGCGTAGGCTCACAGAAATATGAAATTGAAATACTTGTGTAAATAATAAAAACACCAATATTTATATTAAATACATATATATATATATATATATATATATATATATATATATATATATATATATATATATATATATATATATATATATATATATATATATATATATATATATATATATATATATATATATATATATATATATATATATATATATATATATATATATATATATATATATATATATATATATATATATATATATATATATATATATATATATATATATATATATATATATATATATATATATATATATATATATATATATATTTATATACAAATATATATAAATATATATATACATATATATATATATATATATATATATATATATATATATATATATATATAAAAAACAAGAATAAAGGATAAGGAATACAGAAGTCTGAATATTTACAGGGTTTTTGACCTGTTATAGGCTGGTCAAGTGATCACTTTACACACGTGCAACATTCTGGTGAATGGTTTCTACCCATGATTGACAACCACACTACATTTTTTTTATTCTTCATCGATGTTGAGATGTCTAAATATAATTTTTAAATGGAGAACATCCAGATTTGTCAACAAGTATTTGGACACAAAATATTGTATATATTTTAAATATAATTGATTTAAATATTTTAAATGTATTTCAAAAGTTATAAAAAATATTTGTATTTTTTATAATGCATATTTTTTTCAATATAATATTTTTCATTATGTATTTTGATGATCTTTGATTTAAAAACTGCGTGGATTTTATCATTAGCGAATGTTTTGTTAAGCTTTCCTCATTCTCTATTGTAATTAGGAAAATATGGTCTGAAGTGTCAAGCAAGCGCCATTCTGAATAATCTTAATATCCACCCCTATGAACTAGGCTGTAAGACTTATTTTTATAAGGCACGGTCTTTTATCTTAGATACCCTATTGTGTTTCACGTTTCACCCCACTAAAAGGGAAGTATGATTTAAACAACATATTGTTTTAATTAAACCATCATATCGGTATAGTACTAGCATGTTAGACTTTATTGAGTTTAATTAATATACGATGTACAATGTACGCAATGAAATATTCTGATATTTATTCATAATTAGCGGTTATAAATAAGACCTGAACAGTTTAAGTTTGTTCTAATTCAACATGTTGCTGATTTTCTTAAGTGGTTTTCCAAATTGATTCCACATTCTATTTGGATATATATATATATATATGTTAGATTTAAGCAATGAAAAAAAATTGTATTGCGCCATCTGTGGGCGTCGGATGTAAGCAAGCAGAGGTGCGCAAGAGAGCGGCGCAGAGCGAATAAGAGGATCTACGACAGTGGTCGGTCGATTAGAAAAACACGTATATTGTTATTAAATAAACTCAATTAAAAGTTAATCTTTGTTCTCTTTGCATCCTTCCCTATTCCCGTCAACAGGTTATGGGCCCAGGTCGCGATTGATGTGCGGATTGCAAAGATTTTCGTGGATTTAAAAAAAAAAAAAATTGAGGTTAGCCGGCATTGTGGTCGGAAGAAAAACGCGGGTGTCGCGGTCGTTTTAAGTTTGTGTGTGAATTACGCGTGGTCGAGAGTAAAGACTTATTCGAAATGGAGGAAACTCACGCTACTCATAGTGTAAAGGCAGTGAAGATTACCAGCGAGAACTGGAATCTTTGGAAATTTCAAACGAAAGTGGCGCTAAAGGCCAAGGGTGTATTTGATGTAGTGGACGGTGCGTTTGAGAAGCCAAGGCAGGGCAGTGCGTCAGTTGACTATGAGAAGAAGGCGAGGGAATGGCAAACGTGCGACAATAAGGCGCAGGGCATCATTGTCGATAGGATGGATGAATCCAGCATGGCTCACATTATAACATGTGACACAGCCAAAGAAATGTGGAGGAAATTGCAGGTCGTGTTCGAAAGAAAGTCGGAGCTGAGTCTCCATCTACTGCAACAAAAATTTTATAATTTTAAATTTCATGAGACGGACAAGATGGTAGATTTTATAACCAAATTAAATACGATTACCAACAATTTAGAACAGGCTGGAGAACCAGTTGCAGAAAGCATGATTATAACTAAAATTTTAATGTCACTACCCGAGAGATTCAGACACTTCATATCAGCATGGGACTCGGTGCCTAAGGAATCGCAGGAGCTAGATGCACTAACATCCAGATTATTAATAGAAGAGGACAGAAATATTGCAAGCATGCAAGGTAGTAAAGGGGAAAAACGTGCAGACATAGTTGCGTTTGCGGCAAAAAGCAAAATAAAATGTTTTAGTTGTGGAAATTTCGGACACTTTAAGAGTGAGTGTAAATTCAGAGGCGGAGGAGGTGCAAGACCTGCAGGGAACGGGGTACAAAGGTGTCACTACTGTGGTATTCCAGGGCATCAAATAAGATACTGTAGAATAAGGTTGAATAAACAAAATTCAGAACCCAGACAGCCGGAGGAGACCAAAGAAACAAATGCATTTATTAATGTGCCCGAGGCATTTGTAGCGACGCAGCGGGAAACAAACTGGTATTTAGACAGCGGTGCAAGTGAGCACATGTGTAACACGAGAGAAGCATTCAAAAGACTTGACAGCCTAGGCAGTTCAAGAAGCGTAAAAGTTGGTGATGGAACAAGCTTAGAGATTGAGGGAATTGGAAAAGTAGAATTGGAGGCATTCAACGGAAAATACTGGATTAAGACAGAAATCGATAACGTGTTATATGTACCTCGACTAAAGGTAAATCTATTTTCACTGGGCGCTGTTCTAGATAAAGGATTCACGTTCGAATCCAATAAGTATGAATGCAAAATAATGCAAGGAAAACGTGTGGCGACGGTAGCAATCAGAGAAGAAAAACTATATAAATTACAATTTCGATACATCTCATCATATGCAAATTTCGCTACCGCAACGTTGAAAGAATGGCACGAGAAGTTAGGGCACCAGAATATTAAGCATAAAAAAGTGTTGAATGTAAATAATGTATCGTATGAAAATGATCCAAATTTCTTTTACGAAGCCTGCGTACAAGATAAGCAGCACAAATTGCCTTTTAACGACAGTATAAGTAAAACATTGCGTACAGGAGAGTTGATCCACGCCGAAGTATGTGGTCCGATGGAAGAATTTAGGGTAGGTGGTTCAAGATATTTTCTTCTCATGAAAGATGACTACTCGAGGTTTCGCAAGGTATATTTTTTGAAAAATAAATACGAAGTTAAAGAAAACATTGATCACTTTATTAAGAGAGCGAAATTCGAATGTGGAAATGAAATTAATACCTTGAGGTCAGATAACGGATTAAAATTTATTAACACTGAAGTGAGAACATTGCTTAATAAATATGGAATTAAGCACGAAAAGACAGTACCGTATACGCCTGAACAAAATGGAAAAACGGAAAGAGAAATGAGAACGATAGTTGAAGCTGCAAGAACACTGCTAAGTGCTAGAAAATTACCGAAGATTTTGTGGGCAGAGGCGGCGAATGCAAGCGTCTATGTAATAAATCGAACAGGCCGAAGTACACAGAAAGGAGTAACACCTTTCGAGTTATGGTTTCAAAAGAGTTTTAAACTCGATCATTTTCAAATTTTTGGCATCGATGCATACGTCCACATCCCCAAGGAAAAGAGATTAAAGTGGGATGAGAAAAGCACAAAAAGAATATTTGTGGGATATGATGAGAATACAAAGGGGTGCAGGATATTTTGTCCTTCAACTAATAGCGTGATCCTCGCAAGAGACGTGATATTCAACGAGAGCAATAAGGAAGAACCAAAACTTCAAGAGATTCGAGCAACAATCGACGCAGGTGACATTGCAGAAGAAGAAGAAACAACTGTTGACAACATTACTGATGATGAAGACAATGAAGACGAGGAGCAAGGACAAACGGAAGGGGCAGAAGTCAACAAAAGACGAAGACAGCAACCCAGTTGGCTACGCGATTATGTGACCTACTTCACATCCGAGAGATTTGACATCGAACCAACAACATTTCAAGAAGCCATCGACGGAGTCAATGCAACGCACTGGAAGGCAGCAATGGAAGAGGAACTTGCAACAATAAAGAAAAATAACGTGTGGACTGTTTTAAATAAACTTCCAAGTGATAAGTGCGCGATTGATTCAAAGTGGGTTTTTAAAATTAAGACAAATAGTGAAGGCGAGAAACATTTTAAAGCGCGTATTGTGGCGCGAGGTTTTATGCAGAATAGTGATGAATTGGGCGAAATTTATGCACCAGTCGCAAGATTAGAGACTTTTAGAATTTTTATGTGTGTGGCAAATAAGTTCAAACTAGAGGTACAACAGTTGGATGTAAAAGGCGCATTTTTGTACGGTAAAATAGAAGAATAAGTTTTCATGTAACCGGAAAATCCTGACAAACAAATTGTAAAATTAAACAAATCCTTATACGGTCTACCAAAGTCACCAAAATATTGGTATGAGGAGTTAAATTCTGTATTACAACAGATGTTTGTACGTTCTAAAAACAATTATTGTTTGTACATATACACGAAATGTGAGGTTAAAACTTACTTACTAGTGTATATTGACGATATTCTTATAGCAGGAAATGATGTGAAACACGTTGTTAAAATTAAGAACGAATTGAAGAGCAAATTCGAGATTAAAGACTTGGGTAAGGTGAATTATTATCTGGGAATTAGAGTAAGCCGTAATTAAATTTAGAAAAAAATTACTGGAAAAATTCAAGATGAGTGACTGTAATGAAGTAGCAACATGCCGTGACTCGGATATAATTTTTGAAAATCTAATAAGAGAAAAGTCGGAGAGTGCAGAGATTGAGCGATGTTTAGTAGTATGCGAGTGTTTATTGTTGTTTTTTTGTAGGGATTTTTCATTGAGGGGGGGTGTTAGATTTAAGCAATGAAAAAAATTGTATTGCGCCATCTGTGGGCGTCGGATGTAAGCAAGCAGAGGTGCGCAAGAGAGCGGCGCAGAGCGAATAAGAGGATCTACGACAGTGGTCGGTCGATTAGAAAAACACGTATATTGTTATTAAATAAACTCAATTAAAAGTTAATCTTTGTTCTCTTTGCATCCTTCCCTATTCCCGTCAACAATATATATATATATATATATATATATATATATATATATATATATATATATATATATATATATATATATATTTGTCCGCCTCCGTAGTGTAATGGTCAGCACGCTCGGATACCGTTCTGGAGGTCCCGGATACGATTCCCAAGGGGGGTAAAATAAATATTAGTGATTTTTTCACTGTCATATTTGGACTGGTACCTGAAGCGGAGGGCTGATCACCTTTCCTTTATGTGTAAACGATCAAGATAACACTGCGTTTATATGACGCAGTGCCCTATGCACCATTGGGGTGCGGATAAGGGTTTTATTATATATATATATATATATATATATATATATATATATATATATATATATATATATATATATATATATATATATATATATATATATATATATATATATATATATATATATATATATATATATATATATATATATATATATATATATATATATATATATATATATATATATATATATATATATATATATATATATATATATATATATATATATATATATATATATATATATATATATATATATATATATATATATATATATATATATATATATACAAAAATTGCATTTATTTTAATTTAATTTAATTCAGCGACTACAAAGTCGATATTACTGGCAAAACTTCGTAGAATTTTCATTGAAATAGATTTGTTCTCAGAATTTTAATTCCGAACGGTCGCGAAAATTCAATGGCATATTTTTCTAGATATTTCAGGGTATTCGCAAATGCTACAAGCAGCCAGTGAATTCTGGTACGCACGTTCGTACTTACAAACCTTGGATGAAGAGACCCCTAATACCAGGGAATGTGTGGATATGTATATCACTCACGTTAAAACAGTAGCTCGTATCCCACTATTCTGTCAAAAGTAAGTTTTCAACATATTTTTACATTTAAAGAGAATGAATATGAATTTAAACAGAATTCTAAACGAAGATATTTGAAACGAAAATAGGTCCGCTATGAGACCGAAGATATCGCACGATGGAGGAGAAAAAGAAGAAGACTTTGGAGAGACCATGACAACAGGATGGATGAATCACGGATCCTATACATTGCGCCTAACGATATACCATCTGATCAACATCACAGAAGGAATCACTTTCTTGGAAAAAAACAGATCTTCAGATCTACATATTACAAGATTAAAAGTAATAGAAGAAACATATGTTAATATATTTACAACTTTTATAAACATACGTTTACAAATATTATCCAATACAAGGTTTAATTATTATTTTTTAATTAATTACTAAATTAATTCATTACTAATTAATTAATTTACTAAAACAAAACGATTTTTATTATTGCATTCTTTTAATTGGAAGGTGCAAAAAAACATAATTAAAAGCATTGAGATTAAACAGATGATTTTCTTGACATTTTAAATCAGTTTTAAGATAAAATAAACAGTTTATTCACGGTTATCGTAAAAATTAGACGTAGATCGTTCCTGAACGACCGGATCATAATGACCCGTTCAAATATACTGACTGGGTGGTCGGATCTCAATTTCTAGTGAATTTCGTTCATGAACGCTGATTTGTTCACATCTGCTGAGTCGTTGATCCGATCTTTTGATTGAATCTTTTGTTTATTTGGTCACTGGCTCACTTATATAGAATGACAGAAAAAAAACACCAATAGATCATTCAGATGATGCAGGTCCTCTGACGATAATCTTTTACATAAGTGTGTCTTACCCAACCATAGTATAAATGTAGTTTTACATATCTTGTATTTTATTTTGTATAAAGATACGAGGCATTGCTTTAACACGAACATGTGTAGAAAAATGGGGGGATTTGGGTTGTGTTATGTAGATGGGTATTGGTGCATACAAAGCTGGGTTGGTAACTACGTAAGTACTTACACGCTTTTATTTTTTAGATTACAAAGGGCTCACACAATGGCAACTTATAAGCATGCGGAGGGTGTTTTGAAAAAAGAACGCTGCATTTTATGACGATATTATGATGTAAAATCTGTAATGGCTTTCGATATTTTCGTGAATTAGTTACTCTAGAGACAAGTTTTTTAGAAAACTCAATATAGTTTTCATAGTGTATAACCAGTTTTTTTTTTCCAAAATCAAGTTCAAATTTTTACAGATACCTTATAAGAGGCATTTAAAATGTGTTACTTTAAACAAGAATTATAATTTGTCTTGTTTTAAAATTGCGGTAAAATATTATTGGATGAGATAACCAAAATATCACACAACACAGGAATTTAAAAAATAAATATTTCAATCGTTAAAAATATATCGTAACTGGGAGTTATGATATATTTTTAACGTACCATAAGTTATATAATTTTGAAACTTGATAAAAAACGTGTGACAAATTTATTAAAAGTGCATATATTAAAGGAAACGCTTAAAAAATACTAATCGTAGATATCTCTGTTGAGACCTTTATATTTTATCATGATGATAATGTACTTTGGCCGATTTTTGTTTTGTTTTTTTGCATAAATTGTAAAAATTAAAAAAAAAATGCAGAGACTCACTAAGCCACTTTGTGTGTCTTGTCGGTGAAGTTCTTTTTACATATTTTTTTATTGTTTTTATCCATTTTGACCCTGTATACAAACAAATAAGAGAAAAAAAAAATATTAACTATTTTACAATGTTCATAGAATTAACTCATGATCATTTACCCATTCCTTTATTTGGCCGTTGTTCCATATTTTATTTTGACCTCTAACCTCCGTAATATGTCAAAACATATAAATTTTCTAATGAACTTCCAGACAGTCAGACTTCCATTTTCTTTCCCAAAAAAGATGAATATATGTTTTATTTCAAGTTGAGACACCTATAATATTGACATCTCATCCGTAGGCTATTTAGCCTACGAATGAGATGTATTGATGAGATGAGATGTATTATTTAATCCATTCATTCATTAATTCAAACCCTTATCCGCACCCGATGATGCATAGGGTACCGCAACATATATGAACGCAGTCATTGATCGTTAACACGTGAAGGAAAAATGATCAGCCCTTCGCTTTAAGTACCAGTCCAGGGTAATATGTAATAATCTAGTGTTTAAAATAATAAATAATAGTTATATTGCTATTAAAAAAATACCAAATTTATTTATGATCAAATAACAGGGTGTATGAAAAACAGAACGATAAATAAAAGCATTTATTTTTCATAGATAATAAAAGGGTGTATTATAGTATTTGAATTCTTTACCACGTAATATGTGTACGTATGTTCTCGTAATATATTAGAAATTAATATTTCAACATTTACTTAGCGAATTTTCATTGTTTGCAACCGCCAGAGTCTTCACTTTCTCACTTTGGGTTCTTAAGAGGATGTGTGGGAAGATACAAAGTGAATAAGGGTGAGATAATGAGGGTAGGCTGAAGGGGATGGAGTGGCACGAGATAGGGAGGATCGTGTTCTAATCCTGAGACAAATAATCGGCGATAATAACTTGGGAACAGAACGAAACTTTTCGTACCATAAATTCGTTTTCAACATTAAATTTTCTCGAAAAAGGCGCCGAGTTTTCTGAATCTATAAGATAAGTAAATGGATTAAAAGACACACTTATGTGTTGTTTTGTATACTAGTATAATATATGTTATTATTGTTTATTAACAACTGTATTCTGTACACAAAATATTACTGTAATGAGTTTTTTTTTCCAAATAATGTGAGGTATGAAATAAGCTTATCTTGGTTTTACGTTCATTATTTAATTATAATTATTTCATGAAAAATCATAGAAAAATATGTACTTTATTCACTATTGTCTTCTTCAACAGTATAAAAAACGTCACACAGTAGATAATGCAATACACAAAATATCATACTGATAAAATTGTTTCTATTATTAAATCTCATATTAATGAGGGGTTCAAAATAATCAAAATTTGGTTTTATGTACCCTATTTATTTATAATCATTTGATAAAAATCATAAAACTGGTATATCATTCACTGACTTCTATAACAATATATAAAACACACAATAATACAATACAAAAAATATCAATGGATTCTCAAAATTGTTTCCATTTAATGTGATGTATGAAATAAGCAAAGCTTCGTTATACGTATATTACTTTGTGATAATAATTTGATAAAAATCATATAAAAATAGGTACATTTTAAGCTACTGACTTCTACAACAATATACAAAACATCTCATAGTGATACAATACACAAAATATCACTGTATTGATCAAATTTTTCCTGACTTATTACTTTTCTGACTTCTACAACAATATATACAACATCATAATAATTTTAAAAAATTAATTAAACCATATCCACTCCCTAGGTGGAGCATATGGAGTCCACAAACTGTCTCCAGGCTTTTCTGTCGGCTGCCAGCTCCCTTGCATCCTCCCAAGTCAGATCCGCGTCCCGAAGTTCTGACGAGAACTGCCGACAAATTGTCAGCAGTGGTCATCCTGGGCGGCGCGAACCTGATGCCTTGTAAAAGAGGCAAGCATGATTAAGGCTCTCAGGAGGCATGCGGAGTACATGGCCAAGCCAATTCTACAATATGTGTTGTCAAGAAAAGGCGATTCAGTTGGCTTGGCCAATTATGGCCAATATTATAATATTATAATATTAACAATACACACATAAAACTGTATTTTTTCTACTGATATCATTGTTTCCATTTAATGAGAGGTGTGGAGTTGTTTTTTTTAATACTTTTTACCAACATTTTAACTGAATTCTGGGAAAACCCCAGGGCTCTGCGGGGCACAATTTGAAAACCATTGGTATATATATCATTCATAAATAATGAGATAAAATTATATTATTTATTGATTCGGCATTAAATTAGTGGAATGTTATATTGATTATTATTATTATTTTAAATTAAACACTTGTAATAAACCACGTAATGAGTTAATGCTCGTTAGTTTTAATTTTCACCTGTAGATGAATTTATTTGTTAGTTTTTGAAACTAGTCATGTGTAATCAAATAAAACTCATTAAGTGGTTGATTACAAGTGTTTAGTTGTGTTTACTGTAAGGAAATGTAAATATGTATAGGTATAGATGATGTAAATTAAGTGTAAATAATGTTTATATTAGTTGTGATATAAACTAACTTAATAAATTTAAAAAAAAAAAAGAGAAAGCAAGTATCCATGAAAATACGACGTTGCGATGCCAGGCAATTATAATAGCAAGAAACTCAATGATACTAAGTCAGAAGACACAATTCCTCATTTCCAATAGCATCATTTTAGAGTAGTGTGCACATCCGTATGTACAAAGAGATGAATAAATACGGAAATACAAAAAGGGAGTCTATTTATTTTTAATTAATAGTAAAGTTTGAGCTCGGCACTTGTTTGTGAAGTGTCTAGTCGGGCCGGCCCGTCTGGGCGCCATTGTAGCATCCTGAAGGCATTTAACGGAAATGTCTCGAGGCTACATTCTGGCCACATTGTCCGCGCTGCCGAGGGATATTCAAGGCAGCCTTTAGTTATTTACGTACTATCATAGTCACTCCTCAACCTCGTGCGTCCCGTGTATATGTACATAGTTGACAAGGCGCCATAAAAGGTGGTTCAAAAACCTGGTGGTTTGAACCAACCGAAACCGTTTTAAACAGTTTAAAACGGTCAAACGCGACACAATAAATGTCGGCCCTAAATGCCAACCTTTGGTCAACCTAGCATATTTTAGTCGGTACTAAATGACTGTTACTGTTGCTAACTAACCATCATACCCGTGATTGACAACACAATACTCAAACATATCGTAGTCATACACGAGAAAGTGACCAACTAACAAAACGTGAAATGTTCAGGAGGGCCATTTAAGTCACTTTTGCTTGGCAAGAAAATAAACATCAATGCAGTTAGACATTTTTTACAAGTCAATATATTATGTTTCCATGTTTAAAATCCTTTAAGATTTTTTCAGGGCAATATTAGGCTAATAAGATATCAAATAGTCAATGATCACGTTTTTGTAAAAAAATGCACTTGGTCACTTTCTCCTGTATGACTACGATATGGATCTCCTACATATATCAATTATCTCATAACGCTGTACACGTGACTTCACTAGAGCCATCTACGATTGGATTGCAGCTTTTATTTAGCAGATAACCTTTTATTTGGATGTATGCAAGATCCTTACCGATTAAAGTAACTAAAATATTAAATGGACTGACGGTCCTTATATAGCTATACGGTACTTAGGTAATATATTACTGCACCTGTCAAAACCTAAGTACCTAGAATTGTATAGCTATATAAGGACCGTCGGTCCATTTAATCTTCACATTTGTTTGAAAATGCCATAACTGGGCGGAACAATAGTGACAAAATTGATTTTAATGGGGTTTTAACAATAAAATACAACTTAGTAGACTCAAAAAATCAGTGTTTGATTTATACATAAATTAAAATGGAGTCCTGCAAATCAAACGCCAAATCTATAAATAAATATTATCACAATATTTAAGACAATTTTTTAAAGTAAACTAATTATCATTCTCCATTTGTCAACCTAATAAAAGATATTCTAAAATAGTAGTAATTTAATAATTGATACCGTCTGACCTGAACTGATGAATTCAATGAGTTTTATTGAAGCAAAGTTCAACACCAAAATATCCACACTCTCGTCTCCACGAGTTAATAAACAATTTGTGCTTAAAGTTTGACAATTTGTTACATAATACAATTGTAATGACTGAATAATGATGGCGGGTAGATCTGAAATAGATTGCATTATCGGCAATGTCGTATTTGATTGCATGTCATAAAACATATTTTTTTTTACTTTCAATATTATTAATATTTAAAGCATTTACTTTGGTTAGTCATTTTTACATTTTTTTTTAAATGTCAATAATATTAGTATATAACAACTCACCGAGATTTTTATGATACTTTCATCCTACGAGAATATAAGCTGGTTCAATAATATGTTTAACCCTAGTGCATGTTTGACCGCGGCTCGTAACGCATGTTTGTGCTGAAATATTTAGTGGTCTTGGGGTCGACTAAAAATCGCATGTGTTAAACATTTTGTGCAGTTTTAAGTGTGTAAATAGTGCTATGGTAGTGCAGGGTAGTATCGTTTTGCATGTTGCGGTAGTGATTGTCCTGACGAAGAGACGGGTACGTCTCGAAACCGGTAGACATAAAAATCTCGGTGAGTGGTTATATACTAATATTATTAACATTTTTGTAAAAACATAAATAAGTATTTTTTTTCATGTAGTTTTATAAATAAGTATCGTAAAATGTGCCCTCGGCAAGATAAAACTCAGTGAGGGCACATTATTGTGAATTTACAATAATATAGTAAGTATATATAATATGTCTGCCTCCGTAGTGTAATGGTCAGCACGCTCGGCTACCGTTCTGGAGGTCCCGGGTTTGATTCCCAAGGGGGGTAAAATAAATATAAGTGATTTTTTCACTGTAATATTTATTCAATATTATTACCCTGGTCTGGTACGTGAAGCTGAGGGCTGATCACCTTTTCTTCATGTGTAAACGATCAAGATAACACTGCGTTTAAATGACGCAGTGCCCTATGCATCATTGGGGTGCGGATGAGGGTTTTCATTATATATATATATAATAATTTAGGAAATAAACTTTCATACATTTCTTGAAGGCTTATAATAGCAAGACAAAGTTTTACTAGAAAAATGCTGTTGAAACTTTTAATCAATAAGTTAATTATAATTTTATAAACAACTTTTCGAAATTTGAGTAGCGTGGTTCTCAATGATCATTTCGTGATGAAAATTAATTATTTAGTCATGTCGGTTTTAAATGTTAAAATCATTTCTCACGAAAATAGATCTATATATATGTAAATGGTTAAATAAATACATACATTGTATCTTACTATAATACATGAAGGCAAGGTGATCAGCCTTATACTTACCAGTACAGAGAGAAATACGTGAATATTTGTTTGAAAAATCACCCCAGGATTTTGAGTTTAATTTCAAATATTCATGTAATACTAACTCCCATGTACCCAGCAAAAAATATCCAAAAATGAAAAATCCATGTCATTGTTCTCCCAACTGTGTCCTTTTTATAGTTTACTGAACACACACTCGCTTCACGGGACAAATTTTTGAATTTTCTCTTTGTTTGGGAATAATAGCTTCCAATAATCCGAAATTTACTAGCAAATGAAAACAAATACGTTGTTGTTTTCAATAAAACTCGAAGACCACGATAATGTCAATTCGTGTTAATCAATGTGATTTAAAAGGATCTGCACAATAAAAGCTTTCTGGACCCAACATAGATGGCTGCTGTGAACTCATATGTACTGTGTCATGAGATTGATCACAAATCAAGGAATTCCGAGAATTTGAGTAGTGTGGTTGTGAATTATGGGTAGAATGGTGAATGTTGTACGTGTGTAAAGTGACCACGTAACCAGTCTATGACGTGTCATAAGCCCATACTCAGACTTCCATATTTTTCATTAATTGATTCGGCAGTCAGTTTGTGGTAAAATCTATCCAGTTTTAATTTAAGTTTTACCCAGTAAATACAACTGTTTCTTAATATCTATTGTGACACGTGTTTTGATGCATTCCGCAGCTGCGTTTGAAAATGATACAGAATGCACCGTAACACATGTCACAATAAAATTAAAATAATGGTGGTATTTACAAAATAAAGCTTAAATAAAAATCCCAAGTTATTCTTCATATATGTTGAGATGTAAAAAAAAGCTAAAATGTAGGTTATGTAACTTGTATTCTTGCGAAATACTTGAAGTTTCTTTGATCAAATAAAGTATATGTTTTATTGTTTTTGATGTATTTTAGATATTGAAGCTTTTGAATGTTTTCATGAAATGTGATATATTGTGAACTATGCGATATTTTATTCCACAAATATTAATTTCAAAAAGCAAAAATTAAATGCTAAAATATAATAAAGCCAATGTTATTGACTATAAAATTAAACAACCTTGTTTTAACCACATTTGATTATTAGTACACTTTGACCAACCGGTTTCGACAAGAACCATGTCATCATCAGAGTTTATTAAATTCTAAAACATTAAAAACATTAAAATACTCATAGTTAATTACATACCCTTACCAATAACTTCCCCACATCCCGTACACCATATGAAAATATGATTTAAAAACTCCTATATGTTATTTTTGTTGTGTATTGGAGTGTGTGGAAATTTTTGGTAAGGGAATGTAATTAACTATGAGTATGTTAATGTTTTTTATGTTTTAGAATTTAATAAACCCTAATGATGACAAGATTCTTGTCGAAACCGGTTGGTTAAAGTGTACTTATAATAAAAAAGTGGTTAAAACAAAGTTGTTTAATTTTATAAAGTTTATAAAATGTGCCACAAAGTATCTGCGAAAAACATTCAAGAAACCAATTGCTTAAAAATGATTAAGCACAAAATTATGTTTTTTTTTTCACATTGATAATTATTAGACAATTATTGCACTGCTGCAATTTTACTGCCATAATAATCTACCATTTAAAAATGCAGAAAAAGAAAATTATTTTCTAGAACAAAACGTTGCACATTTATTTCCATTTCCACCATTTCCATATTGAAACAGAAGAAATTCAAGAGACCGACCCAACAATAGGCCAGACAGGCAGTGGGAGGGGTGGGAGTGAGGGGGGTCGGGCGGTGGAGGGCGAGAAGGGGGAAAGGAAGGGAGAGTTGATAAATATAGGTGAATCGCATAATACATGTATGACCACATCGTCGCGATGAAAGATAACAGCCGAAAGTTGAGTTTGTTCGCGAAAATAAAAATTCGACGAGGCTTTACTTTTTGAAGAAGTTACGAATAGCTACGTATATATCGTAGTCGTACAGAAGAAAGTGACCAACCAACAAAACGTAAAATATTCAGGAGGGCCATTTGAGTCACTTTTGTTTTTTTAATTCATTTTAAGTCATTTTTAACAAGTCAATAAATTATACTTCCAAGTTTAAAATCCTTTGGGAGTTTTTCAGGGCAATATTAAGCTAGTTATATATCAAATAGTCCATGATTACGTTTTTATAAAAAATGCACTTGGTCACTCTCTCCTGTATGACTACGATATGTTTAATATATCTTTTTTCACTTCTAGTTTATTGATATATATTTTTATCGTATTATGATATGTTTTGTATTCATTGTATGCCATATGAACTTTGCTGAATTTCAAGGTTTAGAATAATAAATAAATAAGTATATTTATATAAAGGGTGTCAGCAGCAAGGTGACAAGCAATTTTTTTTATTTATGCTAAAATTAGTGTCAAGTTGCGGTCCCGTGGTTAGTGTCGCGGACTCTTTAGTCAGAGTTTCTCGGTTCGAACCCACTCTAACACAATTTGATGCC
This sequence comes from Brachycentrus maculatus, assembly GCF_059751285.1. Lineage (NCBI taxonomy): Eukaryota > Metazoa > Arthropoda > Insecta > Trichoptera > Brachycentridae > Brachycentrus > Brachycentrus maculatus. Next base: position 528,119 of record NW_028280792.1, read on the forward strand.
TATTTCTAATTATGAGCCGCTTAGGCTCACAGCAATGGCATGAAATTAAAGTATTTATGTAAATAACAAAAAACACAAATATTTATCTTTGCATTTAAAAAAAACAGTCTAATGTTAAAATTGTATACGATTTACAAATAAAATACCTTCGAACCCACATGTTATTGGTTATTTCTTTATGTTACTACGTATTCAAAACAGTGTTATCACAAATTTTTCGATATTTTGTTTTACCAGATCTCTATTGGTTTTGTAATTTTGGAGTTATCATTTGTGAACAAAAATCAGGACAAAGAAAATATTAAAACATAAATTCGTTTATCTGCCCTTATTTTTGTAAGCACCAAAGTTATTCAATATTATTTTAATTATTAAATATTTTGACCATTAAAAATAAAAATAAAACAACGACGAATTAAATCATAAATTTGTATAAACGCTCTTATTTTCAAAATAATTTAATATTATTTCTTTTACTCTTTTTATTTAAAAATTGCGTAACCTTTAAAGATAAAAAAACATCAATAATTTATGAAATTGTACTTACGCCCTTATTAATTAATCCTAAATGTAATAATTTACGTCACAATTTATACAACACATACATACATGTATGTAATGCTTATCACAAACATATATAGCAATCAGTTTTACGTGGGTAAAAGAAAGGGAATTAATAAATACTCAGAATGAAGGAGCATTAGCGTTTTTCAGAGCACGTTCTGAAGAATAATTCTGGGTTTATTATGAATGGAGTACAATGGATTATTACAAATGAATATGGAGAGAAGCTTTTCTGCGAAGGGCGTAATACGATCATCTCGACAAAAAAGCACTTAGTTTCATCAGAGAGCTTTTAAAGAATGGCACTTAAACCCGTTTCCCTTCGGCTGAATATCAAAAAACAATTAGTATTTAAGTACATTTTAAATCAGCATTTTGTATATTTTTAAAATGCCTTCCAAGAATAAAAAAGGCCTCTTCAAAACTAACGTCCCTCTTCTGTCACATTTTCTTAACGCCATTTTGTAGACGTGAATTTTTATTATTTTTAAATTCTACTTTTTTTGGAAAATGTTTTTGGAATAAAGCGTCAAAAATTAAAACTCCAAGAAGCATATCTGACAAGCGCCTAAGAGATAGAACAAGGAACACCAGGACAAGAGATATGTGCGAGATCGAAGATGTCGTTTTCGACTTCGTTGGCTTGCCCACCTAAGTGGGGAAGCCAACGAAGAAGACAATGGTATTTGTATGTGAGGAGAATGGAATCATCCAGACTCCCTCACGTTGCATTGCACGGCCAATACCAAGGTAGACGGCTCCCGGGCAGACCACCAAAGAGATTGATTAACAACTGAGAATCCATATTGTAGGGGGCTTATTCCTCTTAAAAATAGACCACAAGGCCTACACCAAGAAAAAAAAAAGGTTTTTGGAAATGGGAAAAGTCTTCCTAAGCTCCTATGTCCAACTACATTCACCTAATATTGTTTCACTCTTTTTTCTTCACTCATTTGTTCTCATGCCTAAACCATCTCCACATATATTTAATACTCAATAAATTTTGATTTTTTTCTGCCGTAAAAGCATTTATTTCAAATAGAGGAATACCGAGGAAAACTTGGCATAATCAAGTATTTCAAAAACTCGTGGTGAGGTCAGAAGTCAGAATAATAGGAGGGTATGTATGATGTATGGGGGTAGGAGATGCATGAATGTAGAAGAGGCGAATATTGTCTGGAAAAACAGTTTGCTGTTGCTTTCTATTTTCTCTGCCAACCCCTACGGAGAAGCGGCGTGATGATTACTAAATTAATAATAAAATAATAAAACCCTTATCCGCACCCCAATGGTGCATAGGGCACTGCTTCATATAAAAGCAGTGTTATCTTGATCGTTTACACATGAAGGAAAGGTGATCAGCCCTCCGCTTCATGTACCAGTCCAGGGTAATATTGAATAAATATTACAGTGAAAAAATCACTTATATTTATTTGACCCCCCCCTGGAAATCGAACCCGGGACCTCCAGAACGGTAGCCGAGCGTGCTGACCATTACACTACGGAGGCGGACGAAATTAGTTTATAGGCGGATTACTAAATAAGTTAAGTTATTTTAATTATCCAATAATTATTTTAAAAGTATTTTTATAATCACCTTCGACCTAGGTGAGGCTTAATCGTTGAGAACCTCAATCCTAGGTAGTCAATTAAGTTTATTATTAGATTAAAACCAATATTTTTAGCTTTTCCACTTTTTTTTTTATTTTTTTTATTTGACCAGCGACCGGGTTTCGTCGTTACCAACATCATCAGACTGGTCTGTCCAGTCTGATGATGTCGGTAACGACGAAACCCGGTCGCTGGTCAAATAAAAAAAAAAAAAAGTGGAAAAGCTAAAAATATTGGTTTTAATCTAATAATAAATTAAAAATGTAATTCCATCACGAAGTGTCAGTGGATAATATAAATCTATTAAAAAGTCAATTAAGTCTTAAAGGTTAATTACAAATATTTTTTTTTACATTTTGAGTGTGTTTAAATATATACTTGTAACAAAATACGTTTTCACAAATCTGGATTAACTCCATTAGGAGTTATTTTTTACATTTCTTGACATCTCAACATAGATAAAGAAGAATATGGAAGTCTTGCCATTTACAGGGATTCCGACCGTTTGGACGAGAAGTTTGAATAAGTGATTGTTATTTCCCAAGTGTAACCTTCGCTAATTCTACCCGTGATTGGAACTCCTAGATGTATTGAATCGATCTCGCGACCACAATACGCGTGAGTTCACATATATCGCCCACTCCTTTCAAGAACGTCATAAATAAAAAAACTAGATTTTTCAGGAGAATGTTTTTAAAGTTTAAAAATATAATACAATGCATTAAACATAAATATCAAGCTACTTATTAAACTTTTTAATATGCAACAGATCTTTTCAGGTAAAACCTGAAGGTTTTTTGTACACTCAAAAAATATTTAGTTTATTTTAAAAAAATATTAAATTTTACCTTTTCTTCAAAATGCAAAAACAACACTTTCTGCCCTGTAGCGGGTAAATATTAAGTTAAAAATATGCCTCTTTTGCTGGGATATAGTACATTTTCTGGACTTTCCGAAAACATGCACAACTAAAAATTGACGATTTTTTTATTTATGACGTTCTTGAAAGGAGTGAGCGATATGTTTTTGTTTCGCTATAATCATGTTTTAGTTATTAAAGATCTTCCCTGCTCCCAGCGGGTAATCGAACCGGCAATAACTTGATCAGAAGACATCCACGTACCCAACTCCACTAAACCTGTCAAACGTACTTTGGCTCATATTTCACTACCTGAATAACATTGTGTACCCACCCAATAAAACTTTGTTATTACACTGAAGCGAAAAAGACTTTTTAGGAAGCATTTCATGCTGAAACTTTTCAGTTTTTCAATACTGTTTGTGAAGCTATCTTTTGTAGGAAGTTTAAGAAAGTTTCGAAGTTGTTGCTTATCCCTTGTTGTATTTTTGGACAATTGTACATTATTGTTTTCGCTTCACTTATTCCATAGGCCAGGTCTAGCCCAACTTTAAAATCGGTCACGATGGCATTATTCCAATGATTTATACAAAAATGTATAAAAAACCTTAATATTATTTATTACATGAGACACTGGATTGTTCTTTCTATGGATGAGATGTCCTTATAGAGGTTTCTAAATTATTTTTTAAAAATATTTTACATATTCTTAATAGCACCGATTATATGTATCGATTTTTACAAAAATATTTTTGTTTGAAAGAAATTGGAAGTCTGATAATCAAAGGGTTAGTTAAAAGTGTGACCATTTTCAAGTATTTAAAATATTGATTTAATTATTTTAACTTCATGTACTGAAAAAAGTACATTGGCGGGCTTATTGCTAAGAAGCAGTATCTTTCAACCAACCAAATTGATCCTTGAATACATGATTATGCCATTTTTTAGGTCCTCCTCTGCTCATATTTCCAATTATAATTAAAATTTGATCGGTAAACTCCACTATTTTTTCAAAAATCTATTATTATGAAACAATCGTACAAATTAATTATATTGTTAATTAATAATGTAAAAATTAATAGTAAATACGTATTTTATTAAAGAAAATAAAAAAAAATAAATAAAATCGTAATCAAGAAAATATAGAGGGATATCCTTTAACGACCCAAGGGCATAATTAAAAAAAATTATACTAAGCTTCGCATACGGTATTTGATAATTATGCTGAATTAAGTGACAAAATACTTTAAGAAATAGTGGTATTCACTAAATTGAAATTTTATTTATCATGTATCGATACAAAATTTGGCGGCATTTAGTCATTTTTCGCTCTCAAACGACTATATGTACCCTCTTTCTTTATATCATATTTAAAAAATGATTTATTCATGACAAGAGCACCTACCCACACGTACTTTTCAATTTCAGAACTCGGAAACAGCGTTTATTTCATAAATGTAATTTGACTGAAATACGTGATCAATTAAGTTTTGCGACTTTCGGTGTGACACTTTAGTAACAAGATTATCGATATACGTATACAATTCTGTATAAAAATACAGAAAATATATTATATAACACACTTTTCAAATAATAATGTTTTCGTGAAAACATGAGATATCACATGGATATAAATTTAATTTATTTAATGTTTTTAAAAAATTGTATACTTGGTTTAATGAAAACCATATTTTATAATTTTACCATTTATTAATATAAAAAAATTAAAGATATTACAAATCTTATTCTCAAAGTAAAATACATAAATTCATTCATAATTCAAACGTATTCGTTTTATAACCTTTCTGACCGCTTTTTTTATGAAATTAATATTTTTTAAAATTTTTATTGTTATTATTGATATCTAAACAAAGACGAAGTTATTAAGAAGAGGATACAGGAAAACTTACAATGTAAGATTAAACGAATTTGAGAATATAAATGAATATGGAAGAGGCAATGACTGTTTGCAAGAGAGATTGCACTATTTCCTCATATCACCATTTGAACATCTTCCACACACCGTTTTGCCACACACTCACTCGCTAAACAAGCATTTTTATTTCTAAAAATAAAGTAATAAATGCTTTTCTTGAATGTTTTTCGCAGATAATTTGTGGCAAATTTTATATACTTTATAAAATTAAACGACTTTGTTTCAACCACTTTTTTATTATTAGTACACTTTAAACACTCCGGAGTGTGTGGGAGTTTTTGGTAAGGGAATGTAGTTAATAATAAGTATTTCAATGTTTTTAATGTTTTAGGATTTAATAAACCCCGATGATCACAAGGTTCTTGTCGAAACCGGTAGGTTAAAGTGTACTTATAGTAAAAAAGTGGTTAAAACAAAGTCGTTTAATTTTAAAAAGTCTATAAAATTTGCCACAAAGTATCTGCGAAAAACATTCAAGAAAAACATTTATTACTTTATTTTTAGAAATATAAATGCTTGTTTAGCGAGTGAGTTTAATTTTATAAAATTTAATAAATGCTTAGCTAACAAAAACTAATAAATTAACTTTAAGTCTGCCGTAAAACATAATTAAGAGAGTGCATCTCCAATGAAAGAGATAAAAAAAAATATTAATATTTTTTTCAGGAATAAAGCCAAAATGACCTCATACTGTTTCTTAAGGTCAAGTTAAGAATTGTAATGGTGTTAATTTCTGTTAAAGCCTTACCTCGCCTCATATGAAAGCACAGTGAAAAGCTCATTATCTTGGCCATAACACTAAATTATGATTTCAAAGCTCGATAATTTGGGTGTGAGCACACACACAAAGGCCCTGCAATATCTGCCAACCGCTGCTTGCCGTGTCTGGTAATTAAGTCCCTTGCATGGTGCCTACCCGCTTGCGTCGGAGTTATTAGGACAAAGTATTTATTTAATATTACGGCGCGTATAATATGGAGAATAAATATTACAAGGAATCGTGTGTGAGGGGTTGTTCAGAGAGCAAGAACCTCCCCGATCTATATTATTATAATCTACAATATTACCTACATACATGTAAGCGATAAAACCGCAAAAAATGTGTGTTACACTTTTTGATCATTATTATTTTCGGTTGAACACACTCATACGCATACATATTCTTTTTCTTCTAACCCTTATACATACCCAATGGTGTATAGGGAACTGCAACGTATTAATGCAGTGTTATCTCGTTAATAGATTTATATTATCCACTGACACTTCGTGATGGAATTGCATTTTTAATTTATTATTAGATTAAAACCAATATTTTTAGCTTTTCCACTTTTTTATTTGACCAGCGACCGGGTTTCGTCGTTACCGACATCATCAGACTGGGGGTCGTCGTTACCGACATCACCCCAGTCTGATGATGTCGGTAACGACGAAACCCGGTCGCTGGTCAAATAAAAAAGTGGAAAAGCTAAAAATATTGGTTTTAATCTAATAATAAATTATCTCGTTACTTACGTGAAGGCAAGGTGATCACTTCTGCGGTTCAGGGACCAGTCCAGGGTAATATTAAATAGATATTGGAGTGTAAAATCAGAAGTATTTATTTCTACTCCCCCTGCGAACGAATCCGAGACCTGCAGCACGGTGCTAAACACGCTAAGCATCACACCAAGGAGGCGTATAAATATATAAATATACTAAAACCAATATTTTTAGCTTTTCCACTTTTTTATTTGACCAGCGACCGGGTTTCGTCGTTACCGACATCATCAGACTGGTCTGATGATGTCGGTAACGACGGAACCCGGTCACTGGTCAAATAAAAAAGTGGAAAAGCTAAAAATATTGGTTTTAATCTAATAATAAATTAAAAATGCAATTCCATCACGAAGTGTCAGTGGATAATATAAATCTATATAAATATACATCAGGGCCAATCACCTTTCCTTCATGTGTTAACGATCAAGTTAACACTGCGCTTGTATGATCAGTGCCCAATGCACCATCGGGTGCAGATAAGGGTAAAAATAATAATAATATAAGGATATGAAAGCTTGTAAGCGCAATATTGATCTTCTCATATCATGTTATTTACAATATTTACTATTTTATTAGAATTTTATTTTATTTTATTATTATTTTTTAATACAATGTTAATAAAATTGACAGGTTTGTGTACAAACACACGTTTGTGAGCAGGCATATTTGAAAAAGTGCTAAAAATTCTGATACAAAAATATTAAAAGTCATATTACCATATTTATCAGGAAGATGATGATATTGCTACAAAGTGAAGCCATTTGTTGGCTGAAAATCCTGAAATTTGATTGAACGAAACCTTTTTTGACGAAATCATTTTCAGCAAGCTGAATTTATTTATCCCATTTTGATTAAATTTACTTCACACTACGGCGAGCGTGACGCGGGACTCCCCCCTTAAGCACGTGTGGTTAAGGGGGCAGTTTACGAAAAGGAAAAATAAAGACAGAAATTCACAATATTTTGAGTGCGTCCAAATCTTAGTTAATAAACTTGGATTTGTTTCCTTTTAGGTATTATTTATCTTGTTATCTTAACATTGATAAAGAATTATGGAAATATGGCAGAGGAAGACCGACACATGGCACGATCAGGTATGCCGAATACTTGAAAGTGGTCAGGTTAGGAGTCGTAATAATCGGCGGGTATGTATGAGGAGATGCATGAACGTGGAAGAGGCGAAGAATGTTTGCACAGACAGGGTGGTGTGGCATTCTATTATCTCTGCCTACCCCTGATGGTTAGTTAGTTAGTTAGTTAGTTATAATAAATTCAAAAAATAACATTCCAATAAGAGGTTTTTACTTAAGTAATCTAAAAATAAAAATAAAAATAAACTGTCATGTACATAAAAGTATAACTATATAATAAACTTGATATAATGTATTAAATAATAATTTGATTTTTACTATTAAATAAGCAAGATTATTAAATAATAATCTTGATATCTTAACATTAATAAAGAATTATATTTAATGCTAGGTTGTTACAGGGCTTACGATCTGTCATAGGCTGGTTTAAACTATCATTTCATCCAAGTGTAACATTCATCATTCTATCAATGATTGACAAGCACACTCCTCAAATATTGTAATATCAAACAGACCTCATACGATACGCACCAAAGAAGATGGGTCGAATGGTAAATGTTTCACATGTATCACAAGTGATCACTTAAGCCAGCCTTTAACAGGTCGGAAGCCTTATAAATACCCAGAATTCCATATTTTTCTTCATCTATTGAGATATTAACATGGTGTTTTTTAGATAATTTTAGTTAGCCCGGCGCTATTTTGGTGAAAAGCACCGTTTTCGAAGTCGAATCGTAAAAAAATGTATGTACGTATTAAAAAAGAAAATGAACAAGTAGTAAGGTACATTGTATTTGGACACACTCAAAATGTTGTAAATAAATTATCTGGTCAAATTATAAGCTTAAATAATTAAAATGAACATGATATTTTCTGGCGTTTCTCATGTGTGTGATTAAAATCCAGGATTCAGACCTCACATACTAATATAAGAGTTTCTGCTTAGTAAAAAGCTTCTTCACATCTCACCAATACATGTCTCTAGTGAAATTCTAGTGACTCAAGAACAAGGCTTCTAAATTGGTTCATATAACTTCCAAGAATTTGAGTAGTGTGGTTGTCAATAATGAGTAGAATTGGTGAATGTTACACGTGTATAAAGTGATCACTTAAACCAGGCTATGACGGTCGTTAGCTCCGTAAATGCCCAGACTTCCATATTCTTCTTCATCTTTGATGAGATGTCAAAAAATAATAAGGTACATTGTATCTACAAAATGTAAAGGCAATTTAATAACCAAAGTACATTTTTTACGTCAGGGGGCCCGCCGCCATCTTGGTGAACAGAACCGCTTTCGGAGTCGAATCGTATAACAGTCGCATGTACGTGTACGTGGTATTACATATTCCTCGAGCCATTAGAGCCGACAATATATTAATTCAATACGCCATTTTCCCTCAAGTTTATGCGAGACGTGGCGGGAATATTAAATTATACAACAATTATGTGGCCGTGGAGTACCACACCGGATCGCACCATCCGCCTTCTCGATACGCTCCCGTGTTGGGCTCTAGAGCTCAGGACGTTGCTCAGTGCACGAGACTGTATAGACAATTTTGTTTTATTTACAAATTTTTGAGTCTGAACAAATACTTTTTCACAAATCTTGATTATCTCCGCTTAGGAGTTTAAAAAAATGTCAATTCAACATAGATGAAGAATAAAAATTTGGAACCTCTGAGTTTCTTGATAAGAATGAGAAATTTACAAATGCTGTGAACTTTTTATTCTTCTCACGAATAATGAAAAATAAAGAACCATATGTACAATTCATTTGAGATTTTCCATGAATATTAAAACGTGCCCAAATAAAAACATTACCCATTTGAATAATTTTTTCCATATCGCTCACTCCTTTCAACAGTTTTATATAAAAATAACTTGATTTTTCAGGAGATCGTTTTTTAAGTTTCAGAATTTAATAAAATGTTTTTAAAATAAATATCAAGCCACTTATTAAACTTTTTACTGTACAACAGGTCTTTTTAGGTGAAACTTTTTGGTTTTTTCTCCATTTGAAAAATATTTAAAAAAAAAGAATTGAACAGTACCTTTTTTCAAAATACAAAAACAACACTTTCTGCCCTGTATCGGGTAAATATTAAGTTAAAAATAAGCCGCTTTTGCTGGGATATAGTACATTTTCTGGGCATTCCGAAAACATGCACAACTGAAAATTGATGATTTTTGATATATGACGTTGTTGAAAGGAGTGAGCGATATATGGTGAGATGAAAAAAGACTAATGTGTTATTAAGAGTGGTGGTAACGATGAAGTTGATGAGCTTTTCGAGTAGGTAAAGGTATATTAATGGACTGTTTCCTCGTACAAATGAGTGTGTAGGTAGGTATATGAGTTGGTGATAATTTGATGAACTAGTATTCGGTTTGGAAACCTTATGACTTGAGTTAGTTTTGATTGGATTTACTATGTAACATTATTCGGAATGTTATAGTTTGTATAACAGAGAAACTGTTTACATAATAAATGAGGGTACATTTGTAAACCCGTGTTAAATATTATATATTTCAAGTATACATCCATGCACATAATACAAAATTAATTGATAATTATTATATAAGCTTTCTACTACGCACATTCAATAATTGATGCCGAATAAAATATCATCTGTAAAGCCGAAAATATACTGTGACTTATACTAGTCACTGGACAGATAAAATATACGCAGAAAAAAAACTATTATACATAGTTGTTATTCTATCATATAGAATCCACCAAGTAATGTCAGCACAAAACCAACATTTTATAAATACTTCACTAATTTCTCAACTGACGGCGCCAAAATCAGCCAAATTCCCAAAATGGACCCAAGACATATATACAAGTTCCAAAATGAATCCAATATTCAGTAAAGTGCGGAATGGTGTATGATACACAAGCGTGTAAACAGATAACTTAAGCCAGCTAAACGCCAGGTCGTAAGCCCTGAGATGCTCAAAATTTTTAAATAGTAAATAAAACAAATGATAGATGTATCATCTCCAGTTGAGACACGAATAGTAAAGTAATTCATATTTTAGTGAAAAATCTCGTAATTTTTTTAGTGATCCAACTTTCAATAAAATCTATGATTTTACGTACGTTTATGTTAAATGATACCTTCTTATTGCAAACTCAATTAAATCCTTCTTCAAACTCTTATCCGCACCCCAATAGTGCATAGGGCACTGCATCATATAAATGCAGTGTTAACTTGATCGTAAACACATGAAGGAAAAATGATCAGCCCTTCGCTTTATATACCGGTCCAGGATAATATTGAATAGATATTAGAGTGAAAAAATCACTTATATTTATTTAACCCCTCCCCCCCTGGGAATCAAACTCGGGACCTTCAGAACGGTAGCCGAGCGTGCTGACCATTACATTATTATTAAAATCCAAAATAAAACAGTTGTATTAAAATCCGAAATAATTAATTTAGACATTCTCGTTAACAAAAGATACGAGTGTCATCTCTACCCATGGAATACGTGACATCTTATCAGTGTGACAGCCATTAGCTGATTAATCTCTTCGCTTACTTCCGGCCGGTGCACCAGTTCAGAAGAGGAAGCCGGAACTATAGAGGCGTATTTCCACTTCCCGTATTACAATGTCGGCTAGGCTGGGCCGTTATTTTTTATGATCAAAGAAAGCAAAAAAAAGTACAATATTTAAAGTATCGCTGTGGTTTCGTGGTAGTATTATATACTTTGAGTCGAGAGAGTCCGAGTTCGGTTTCGAACTCACCTAATAATACGACTCGTATTTATTAGAAATTATATATAAATATTTATTAATAATTTTTATTATAAAACATTATTATTTATAATTTTTACCCCTATCTCCATAAAATGGTGCATAGGGCACTACGTTGGATCGACATGATGCTAACGATCGTCTATTACATAAAGTTCAAGTAATCAATTGTGCGCCTGAATACCAGTTATGTAAATATATTTTAATTTTATAATTATTTATTTTATTTAGACACTACATTATTCACACTACGGATGATAAAGGTATCAATATTATAGGCGTCTCAACTTGAAATGAAACATCTATGGTTTTATATAGAAAAAGATGGAAATCTGAACATCTCGCCATCTGCAGTTGACGGGAGATCAACAAGCTGCTCGCCGGCCTCCTCCAGCCCAACATCTTGTTCATGCTCCAGCCCGAGGAAGACCAAGAAGATGGCGCAATAATACGGTGGTTCCACTTTCCCTCCTTCAGACTCAGCCGATTGAAGATGTTTTTTTTTTTTTTTTTTAATATGTTTTTATCTCTGATTATCATTTTTATATCATAATCCATATCTGTATAAGCGCCCTTGAGGTAGTTTTTTTTACGAAAATGGCGCTATATAAATCATCCAAGATTAATATTATTATTTATTATTATCCTAAGACTGGGATGCTCAGGCTTCCATCTTCTTTCATATAAACCGTATATGTTTCATTTCAAAGTGAGATACATATAATTTAGAATAAATTTCAGTAGAATACAGATGACGTGATGAATGTCATAGTCGAGCACATTTCTGCTGCATGGGAAAGGAAATAGTAGAAAAAGAAAAATAGAAGCTTTGAATAGGAAGTTGCCTTTTACTAGTCTTTGTAAGTTTTACGCTGCCAGAATATTTAAACAAATATATATTTATTTTTATATATTAAAATTTTGCTTGGTAAATACAACTACTCTTTAAAATATATTGTCGCATTAAATATATTGTGTATTTCGATGTATTCCGCATAATTTTTACACACGTATCACGTCAAATTTTAAGAAAAAGTGGAACCAAGAAAATTTTTGGATAGATAAAACCATGAAGTGACTGCCGAAGTAAATTATGAAGTAATGAAGTAAGCAAGAATGAAGAATGAAAAGAGTCTGAAATAATTTTAAAAGATATGTTTTGTTTATTGTTAGAAGATGAAAATATAAATGATGTAAATTAAGTATAAATATTAGTTTGATTTAAATGGAATATAAGTTAACTGAAGAAATTATGATAAAAAAAATTCCCATTCATGTACTAACATCAGTGCCATATAGTTTTTAAAAAATTATTTCTTTAATTAGCTTATATTACTCTAATATAAACTATTATTTACACTTCATTTACAGCACATATGTATATTTACATCTTCTTATAGTAAAGAAAACATTTATTTTTTATTTTATTAAAAATAAAATACTTGAATAATCCTCTTAATAGAGTTTTATTTTATTTACGACTAGTTTCGAAAACGACAATTGTTTTCATCTTCTGGTACAAATTAAAATTAGTTACAAATTAAAATTAGTTTTAATTTGTACCAGAAGATGAAAATAATTGTCGTTTTCGAAACTAGTCGTAAATAAAATACAACTCGATTAAGTGGATTATTCAAGTGTTTGATTTTAATAAAATAATCATGTCATTCCACAAAGTTAATGCCGAATCAATAAATAATTTTTATTTTTTCAGACTCTTTTCATTGTTCAGGCATGTCATCATACATTTTCAAACCCTTAAACATAAGACAATTTGGTGACTCGGTGTTTTTTAACAATGGCAGTCTTATTTTATCCTTATTTCTAGTAACATGTTCATAAAAATATCGAGAACGGAAATGGAGAAGGAATTGGATTGGAAGACTATCATGAAAATAAAAAATGTATTTATACATCATAGTTCCAGACTAATGTTCCCCCCAACTCCTCAGTTCACCAGTGATAAGACAGAATGACAAAACAGAACTTTGACACAGATTTTTTCGAGACAATAAATATTCATACACATTCAGGTGATCAAAAGGTTAACATTTGGGAACATTCGTAAGGTAAAGAACTAATTCACTAACCATCACACCGTTTCTTGCAGGGACAGACAGAAAGAATAGAACGCCATGTTAATCTGTCTTTGCTACCATTCTTACCTCTTCCATATTCATGCATCTCCTCATACATACTGGCTGTTTATTCCAACTCTTGATCACGATGAAGAAGATCATCAAATATGAAGAAGAATATTTTTCATCTCACCAATAGATGTCTCTAGTGAAGTATTTGAAATACATGATCATGCCAAGTGTTTCTCCGTCTTCCTCTGTTCTTATTTACATTTGCCTCATTAATTTGTTTTACCATTTCTTCCTCACTAATTTGTTTCACATGTCCAAACTATTTCAACGCACCTTCCTTAATGCCCATATTATTTTTAATTAAAAAAAATGATGTGGAATGCATCGAAACACGTTTCACCGTAGATTTTAAGAAATAAAGGTATTTACTTAGTAACTTAAACATAAACTTAAATTAAATATTGATACATTTTACCACAAAGTGACTGCCGAATCAATTAATGAAATTAGTGTATATTATTTTTCAAATACGAGTACGTTGAAACGTTAATTTGAGTAACTCCTAAAAGGACATTTCCAAAATTTCGAACGCACTCAAAATATTTTGAGAAAAATCGGTGGTTCATAAGGAAATGTCATTTATTCAATCTGTATTTTGTTTGTTTTTGTAAATCAGTCCTGAAACGTGATTCGAGAATTCAGGCATACCATATATGTAGGCACTAGCAGTATGACATAAAGCCTCTATGCTATAGCTTCTATAGAAGCCGACGCGGCGCGCATCCTCCACATAGCTGTATACTACGTTATATAGCCTACTACGACCACGTTTTAGCCTTCACGGTCTACGCTTCTCGTATGTACGGCCACGCTTCTACGGGTCACTACGTCGGATATACTGCGACACTGTGCGCGGTTAAACGAACAATACAGTTACAATTATTAATAATACACGCTCAAAGGTCAAGCAATGTCTAAAATTTGGAAAATCAACGATTTTCCGTAGTTCAGTATTTTATATAAATTAAACCATTTAAACTATTTTTGAAGTCTGGGAATTTACAGGTGATAATGTAAAATGTCCGCCTCCGTAGTGTAATGGTCAGCACGCTCGGCTACCGTTCTGGAGGTCCCGGGTTCGATTCCCAGGGGGGGTCAAATAAATAAAAGTGATTTTTTCACTGTAATATTCATTCAATATTACCCTGGAATGGTGCCTGAAGCGGAGGGCTGATCACCTTTCCTTCGTGTGTAAACGATCAAGATTACACTGTGTTCATATGAAGCAGTGCCCTATGCACCATTGGGGTGCGGATGAGGGTTTTATTATTATTAATGTAAAAAGTAACTTCTTATTAGAGATAATCAAAATTTGTGAACTATTTGGACACATTCAAAATGTTGTAACTATTTACTTAATACAAATGCTTCGATTATTTTTTAATATAAGGTTTTTTTTTTCAAATTGACTCAGTTATTGCACTTGTTACTTTTTTATTCATTGAAAATTAAAAACTGCTCGCAGTTAGACATTAAAAAAGAATTGCTATATCGCTCACTCCTTTCAACAACATCATTTATCAAAAAACTTGATATTTCAGGAGAACGTTTTTAATGTTTAAGAATACAATAAAATGTATTTTAAATAAATATCAAGCCATTTATTCAACTTTTTACTGTGCAACAGATATTTTTAGGTAAAACCTGAATGTTTTTTCTACATTTGAAAAATATAAAGGATATTAAAAATATTGAAAAATACCTTTTCTTCAAAATGCAAAAATAACACTTTTTTCAGGTTCTGCCTAGTGAGACGTTCATTAAAAAATAAAACATGTTTTGTAAAAAGTAAATATAATTAAAAAAAAACTTTGTTCTTCAGATTTCGCTCACTCTTTTCAAGAACGTCATAAATCAAAAATCGCCAATTTTCAGTTGTGGATGTTTTCGGAATGCCCAGAAAATGTTCTATATCCCAGCAAAAGAGGCATATTTTTAACCTAATATTTACCCGCTGCAGGACAGAAAGTATTGTTTTTGCATTTTGAAGAAAAGGTATTGTTTAATTATTTTGTTAAACATACTAAATATTTTTCAAATGGAGAAAAAACCCTCATGTTTTACCTAAAAAGATCTGTTGCACAGTGAAAAGTTCAGTAAGTGGGTTGATATTTATTTTTAATACATTGTATTATATTTTTAAACTTTAAAAACGTTCTCCTGAAAAATCAAGTTTTTTGATTTATGACGTTCTTGAAAGGAGTGAGCGATATGATTGACAGCACACTGTTCATATTTCGGAAGCTGTATTTATAATTTATTAGACTATCTTCCACATACAGACTCTCGGCAATATCTATGGTAAAGGTAAGTTAGTTTTTATTTATTTTCCTTTTTGAAATTTACGTAAGATACTTTTCGAATTATTTTACATCCTAGAAGACGCTCTGAAAACACGATTATTTTTAAACTTATAATTTGACCAGTTATTTTATTCAGTATTTTAAGATTCTCTAAATCAAATTATTAAAAATGATTTTATCATTTTCATTTTAAACAAAGCATAATGCAGAATAAGATGTTTTCAGTATTCCTGTCGCAATAATTTTAAATCATTATTCAGGCTTTTCTTGCTCGCAAAATTGTACAACAGACTGTCTGTTACCTGTCTAAATATACTTTATCTTTATGAGGCATGGAAAAACGAAATAATAGTATCAGCTATGGAGGCCTCGCAAAAAAATGGCAAATACACCTTTTGAATATGTAAACATTTCTGGTGATGACAATTCCTTTTACTTAAGCTCAAACTTTTATCTCCTTTTACGAAGGTTCATCAACTTTTACTTCATCTGTGAATTGAATATAAAGAAGCACTTAAGCAAATAAAGCACCCCGTATCATCAAAAGGATCAAAGGACCATAGCAGTGATTAATCAATCGGGTATATTATTAAATGTCCTTTTTACTTGTCGCCCAGATGCTAGATTCTGATATGTCCTTTTAAAACCACTCAGTTAAAGGATGCTTGAATAGCTCTATCCTTTTTACTCCCACTTCCTCCCCTTTCTCCCGCTAGGGTAGGAGGGAGAAGGGTAGTATATTGTGTGTAGGCGCACGCGCATTCCATATTTCAGGGTGACAAGTATATTATATCTTATATAATTAATTTAATAGTCCCTCAGGTAACATCAGTGAATTTTAATCAATCAACGATGAATATACGATGAAAATGTCGTAAATTTTATAGAAGATTCACTAAAAAGGGAAATAAATTACTTGGAGAGATATTTATTACATAATAAAGGATATGATCAACTGTAAAAAATTACCTACATCCTTTATCGATTTGGAAGTAATTTACTATTATTACTTCTCATAAGTTGAAAAGTGAGTAACCGAATATTTTTTTTATTAATAATATATGAGAGTTACGTAGTATTATTACAAACTTTGGATAGAAATAGTCTTTAATTAGTTGAATCTATATGAAAGAGCGGAGGGCTGATCACCTTTCCTTCATGCGTTAACGAGCAAGATAACACTGCGTTTATATTATGCAGTGCCCTATGCACCATTGGGGTGCGGATAAGGGTTTGAAGATATGATCTTTCATTAATCATAAAAGGGTAGATCTGAAATAGATCGCATCATTCATCCATGTCGTATTTGACTTTATGCCATTAACAATTTTCATTATATACGAGTATAGTTTTAAAAATAAGTACTGAAAAATGTGCCCTCGGCTCGGGAAATCACAGTGAAGGTACATTATTGTGATTTGTGATTATGTGTTTGATGAAATATATAAATCGTAGTCGTACAGGAGAAAGTGACCCACTAACAAAACGTAAAATTTCCAAGAGGGCCATTTTACTCACTTTTGCTTGGCAAAAAAATAAACGTCAATGCAGTTTGTCACTTTTAACAAGTCAATAAATTAAACTTCCAAGTTTTAAATCCTTTGAGATTTTTTTCAGGGTAATATTAAGCTAGCAAGATATCAAATAGTCAATGATCACGTTTTTGTAAAAAATGCACTTGATCACTTTCTCCTGTATGGCTGCGAAATAAACAAATAAATAAATGTAAACAAAAATGTATACATTCGTTTCTTTAGAACCCTAAATCTTCATATCTCAAATAAAAAATAACATTTTATTCACCGATTGCTTTGAGATTTTGTCACAACAGTGTATTCGGATGCGTGCGTGTTTTGAATACCTTTTTATTTCTTTTCCATGTAACAAGACTGAGCCACAGCAATACGTAGCTTTCGAGTCATGTCATCTCTCTGCAGCATCCATGAATTCTCTGGTCTTCCTCTAGATGCATTTCGAGGAAGATCCATGGCGTTTTCCTGGTTCACTATATGATCAGGTTCTCTGCGCCCTATGTGCCTCTATGTTTCCTCTACCCCTTAAAACTAAATTGATGCCTGTTATATTGAAGCTATCACGAATGCGTGGATTTTTTATTTTGTCTCTAAGGGATACTATAGCTGACCATCTAAGCATTCAAATTTTATCAGTTTCTAGTTGCATAGAGTAGGCATCTTACATCGTCCAGCATTCGGAGCCATAGAGGTATAGAGCCATATATGTTTAAATGACAAAACATGTTCATATTATATATTGCATCCATTTTTTTGTTTAAAAATGCTTTGATTGAAATCTCAAAACTGTGATTTTTTTAGCTAGATAAGCATATTCTATAATTAAATAAAATAAAACTTTATTTGCTGTTGTACAAACAATTTGTATCGATGATGTTTGTATTGATAAATGTGAAATGTTTCTGTGAAATATTATTACGTTTTCAGAAATTTGAGTAATGTTTAAAAACAAATGAGTCGTGTACTTGAAAATCATGGGCAGAATGATAATAATTTTTAAGCTTCATAAAAGAAGAAAATCATGTTTTTAGGTGCCTCCCTGTATGTTTTTTTTTAAGGAATAATTTGCTGTAAATGTATCTGTTTTGAGAAGCTTGTGTGCAGGTAGGATAGTAAGGATAAGGAAGGTAAATGTGGATCAAAAACGCCTAGACGAATGGAAAATAAGTCTTTCTTGAATTTATTTTACAATTGAAGGGAATCAAACACGCGACACCAGTTTAGTAGTCCAGCTTCTACCCAACTATGTGTCTGTCTGTATGTAAAATCATTCAGAAAGGCTCGTGCATATATTTTAAAATAAAAGTATATCCGTTTCATAAAAAAGCTTTCTCAAAACAACTATAGACATCAAAAGTAAAATTGTAAGGTAAAATAAATAATTGAGATGGTATGGGCACATAGGACGCAGAGAACATGAATATGTTGTGAACCAGGCAATCGCCATGGATTTTCCTTGAAAGACATCTAGAGGAAAACCAAAAAAATCATAGATGCTGCAAAAAATAACACGATTCGAAGGCATGGCCTAGATGACGTTGTCCATGACAGAAAAACTTGCATCTTAAGGACGAGGAGAGACAAAAAATATTTACAACATTTTGAGTGTGTCCAAATTAAATGGAAAGAGTCTCTGCTTGTAAAAAGCTTTCCTCATCCCACCATAGATGACTATTGTGAACTCATGCATACTGTGTTACGAGTTTGATCAATATACATATCTAGAAGTTTCGAAAATGTGAGCAGTGTGGTTATCAATCATAGGTAGAATTGGTTAATGGTACGCGTGTGGAAGCGATCACTTAATCAAGCCTAAGACGATTGTAAGCCTTGTGTAAATGTCCTTCCATATTCTTCTTCATCTATGTTGAGATTTTAAAAAAAATGTACAAAATATGTTATTTATAGATTCGGCGTTTAATTTGTAGAACTCCATGTTTAATTTATGTATTAAATATCAATCTAACTATGATGTTCATTTGAAACCACTAAAAATAATGAAATGAAGGTCCCGTAAAAAGCCAAGACAAAATAAAACACTGATTTTAGATTCGTTATAAATTGTATTTTATTTTTAAAAAATTTGAAGAAATTGTGACAGTTATTTCGTCTTGTTATGCAATTTTCAAACTAACATTAGTTTTTAAATGCCATAAAACGGCAAAATAATTGTCACAAAATTTATTTTTATGTGTTTTTAATAATAAAATGCTATTTTTTTTGTGTCTAAAAATCAGTGTTTGATATAAATATAGAATATATCCTTTTAATTTTTTTTATTAAAAATTATAGTAATATTAGTATATAACCACTCACCGAGATTTTTATGTCTACCGGTTTCGAGACGTACCCTTCTCTTCCACAGGACAATCACTATCACAGCTTGAAAACAATACTACCCGTCACTATTATATCACTATTTACACACTTAAAACTGCACAAAATGTTTAACACGTGTGATTTTGGTCGGCCCGAAGAACAACATGCACTAGGAGTTGCATCACAAACGTACATTAAAAGCCGAGGACGCACATGCACTATGTATAATATATGTTAATAATTATAATTGAAAAATATCAAGCGCATTTCACAGCCCTGCGCGTGTAGAGCCGCGTGTCTTTAGTGTAGTCACCCCCTTAGGGGGGCGAAGGGGAGGAGGGGTGGAGCGACAGAGAGAGGAGAGGAGAGGGAGAGAGTCTACACAGCCTCCGACCGGCAACGATTACTGATTAGTGTTCCTTGTGACCGCGTGGACGAGGGTCGTGTCGTAAGCGCGCCCCGAGACGACCACCTCGGTTGTCGACTCGTTCAATGCATCCAGATCCAAAAACATAACTGAAAACTTGAAAAACTATCCAAATACGTCCAGAAAAAACTACCAATAAATAAACGGTGATGAAATTCAACATTATTGTTGCATTTTCAATTTAATTTCACCCGATTGTGACATTTGTTGCCATGCGTTCTCGCGCCTGAAAGTGCATTCCTAGTACTATTTAGTTTTCTAGGTGAATGAAATTGTTTCGGTTATATACTTCTGTATGCACGTTTCATTGCGTTATCAAAAAAAGTGAACAATACTCGTGTTTTGAAATTTAACAATTAAATTGATAATAATATTTTTTTAATAGTTATTGTGTATTTTAGTGATCGCGTAACATAAGTTTAAATTTTTAATTTTGTTGGATTTTGCAATAGTGTTCCTGAGATGATGGCAGCTTTAATATGGTAAGAATCTTTTATTTATTTATTGTTTGTATTTTATTTAAATACATTTTATTTATACGCTTTGCTCTATCGGTTGCTTATAGTAGGGAAAGTAGCAAAAATATGAAGAAGAATTATGAGTTTAAATTTATAAGTAAGTAAATTAAGAAAGTGAGAAGAGTAATAGGTTTTATTTTATTATTTTTTGGATTTTGTAAACATGTTCAGAACACTTTTGATAAATTCTTAAATATAAATTAATGTATTTTTTTTAATAGGGAAAGTAAAAAAATTAAATAAATCTATTTTTCAATTATTTTTTTAATGATTGGTTCTTGATTGGGCTTGTCAGACCTACCCTATTTTTTTAAAAACATCAATTTAATATTTCGGTACCGTTTCTCAACTGCTATCTTCAGACTGTATGAATTTATTAGATCTGAGGTAAAAGATCATTTAAAAAAAATCTAGTGGTCTATGGATCATTTTGTGTGATTAAAAAAAAGTATATTATCACGAGAAATGGGAATAAATGTAGATTTTTATGATAAGATGACTATTTGTATTTTTTTATTTTTTATTTCACAATTTTTATTATTATTGTGCATTATAGCAACATACCTTATTGCAACATGCAAGTAGGAATGATGAAATAATAATATTAGTTAACAACGCAATATAGCATATTGCGTGAATTCCACATCATTAGAAATACCTTTTGTCCGCCCTATCAAGAGGTCCCGGGTTCGATTCCCATGGGTGCTCAAGTAAATATGTATAAGTGATTTTTTCACTCTAATATTAATTTCATACTAGCCTGGACTGGTACCTGAGGCGGAGGGCTGACCACCTTTCCTTCATGTGTTAACGATCAAGATAACACTGCGTTTATATGATGCATTAACTTTGCACCATCGAGTGTGGATAAGGGTTTGAAGAAGAAACCATTTCAATCCATCTCAAATCAATTCTGTTTTAAGGTAAAAATATGAAAATGAACACAAATTGGGAATCGAAATTGTGAAATTGTACACTAATTTTTAGGCATATATTCATTCCAAAAGTTAATTAATAATTGTAATCGTGATGTAAACGCTTACACTTTTCATACAACAAACCAATTATTTTATTTTCATACAAAAAACAATTGTTTAGAAACTAAAACTTTACATTCTCTACCATTAAACTGGAACGTAAAAATAAATTACGAACATTCTCTCGTTTTGTATTTAGCGACCATCTTCTTACTAACAGGAGAGAAGTCTCAGAAATTAAATAGGTACATTAAACATTAATTACTACTTTTATGTAAAACATCTGTAAGTTACGTACATCTTAATTATTCTAAATAAATCAAGTTATGTTTATTTCTTTGGAAAATTGAGAATCTATACCGTTTAATTGATCGTGTGTTCAAAGATATATAAATTTAAATATATATATATATATATATATATATATATATATATATATATATATATATATATATATATATATATATATATATATATATATATATATATATATATATATATATATATATATATATATATATATATATATATATATATATATATATATATATATATATATATATAAATATAAATATATTTTTTTTATATTGTATTCATCGTATTTCAAAAACGATTTTTGTATCTATTTAACTATTATCTTTTGTGTCAGCTGTTTCACGTTATGTATTTATGTATTTATTTAAATATAAATAAATAACGTTAAAAAGTTTTATATATTTTAATATCAGTCTCTCAAAAGAAGTCCCAATTACTGTTAACATAAGGCTCTATTGACTAACGTATTTACCAACCACTAGTTTAGGGTAAGCGGTAGATAAAAAAAAATGTACTGAAAAGCGAAATGTAAATGTATGTATCTAATTAGATACTTGTATTTACTTCAAAATTGTAACCCGATCCTCGGTAACGTCACGCTGTAGATAAATGAGCCCGCCATAAATCTAGTAATTGAAGTCTGGGTTTAAATTTGATATAACCCACTTAAACAAATTACCCAAAACGAACATGAGACCGAACCAAAAGTAAACATCGCACTAATTCCCCTTAACTGAATAAGAAAGGCCGTGACTGAAATAGGTTTTAGCCGAAATCTGCCCGCTTCAATATGCCCGCTCGGCTCCCATGATGGCAACTACGCCCAGGAAGAGAAATTACCCTTTAGTTGGTAATTAAAAGATCACCCCCAGAGCAATCAGGAGAACGCCCAAAGAATGCTGATTTGCTTCAATGTGGCGTTCCTCGGGGGACAGGATTATACCCACTAGTGAAATTTGTTCTAGTGAGTGCAGTAAACTCGAAAGCCTTATAAACTAACGATGAAACGCGTAAAATGAAGGATTTATTTGATACTTTATAATCATATACATATTACAAATTACAGTAATGCTTTTACTGAATTTTCTCATGCCGAAGGCTCATTTTAAGGTATTAATTTTTATTCTCAATATTATTAATATTTAAAGCATTTACTTTGTGGTTAGTCATTTTTACTATATATTAGTAATAAGTATATAACCTCTCACCGGTAAGTGGTTATATACTAATTACTAACATTTTTGTAGAAAGAATAAATAAGTATTAATTTCTAAAATTATAATAATAATAATAAAATAAAACCCTTATCTGCACTCCAATGGTGCATAGGGCACTATGTCATATAAATGCAGTGTTATCTTGATCGTTTACACATGAAGGAAAGGTGATCAGTCCTCCGCTTCAGGTATCAGTCCATGGTAATATTGAATAAATATTACAGTGAAAAAAATCACTTATATTTATTTTACCCCCCATGGGAATCGAACCCGAGACCTCCAGAACGGTAGCCGAGCGTGCTGACCATTACACTACGGAGGCGGACAGAAAAATTAAAATGAAAGAAAACTGTTTTTGCAATCGAGTACGATATGGCTGTATGATAAAAGATCGCATCATTCAGGAATAGATATTTTAGATCGACTGACTTCAATTATCAATTTATGAATAGCTTTTATATTTAGTTTCTATTTTTATGGGAAATGGAAGCAGCAAGATTTAAAAGATAGTATTTAAATTTCTTTCGATCTAAAGTGTTTTTTGTCGATTTTGTTTGATGTGTTTCGGTGTTGAAGTTCTATATACGTTACCATAAAGTGCGTTAATTGTGACGTGTGTGCTTAGCTGAGAGGTGCTTCCAATTGTTTTTATATAAATTTAATCTTTTATTAATTGATTCGAAAGTCACTTTATGGTAAAATCTATCAATTTTAAATTGAAGTTTTACTTACTTAAAACCATTATTTTCCACGTCAATTTAGACACGTGTTTCGATGTTCATCATTTTTAAACACCACTAAGTGTTGCGGAATGCATCGAAACACGTGTCACGATAGATTTTAAGAAATAGTGGTATTTACTTAGTAATACTTAAATTTAAAATCATTTTTCATTCGTTACAAATCTTCAAGAAGTATCAAAATTTTCTTTGATTTCTTTTTTATAAAAAATGCACAGTGTTGAAAATAATTAAGTGAAATGTCGTAATTTAATCAGCAAATCGACAAACTGTTTTGTTAGCAAACTAAGAGTCGCAAAACTCACAAACAGTGAAGTTGACGTTAAGTTGTCCCAATACAACCACTGGATAATTGACCGTGTTAGCAGCTCTTTAGGGTTGCCAACATCCATTATTTGGCCAGAAATAATTGGATTACTCACGAAAACACGAAGGCAATATATAAATCAGAAAAAAGTGAGGAGAAAATTTTATCGGAAAATTCCGTTTGCGATTTGAAGCGAATGATTATATAAAGTATGTAGGGTGAGTCATAATAAATAATCGATCAAAAGGTATACTTATACCTAAGGGTCTGCCATATAGGTAGAAAAGCAGTGCCTATCCTAACATACCCGCGTGACATATGAAAACGCAACCAGTACCTACCTTACCTTATTAAATAGTACCTAGCTTACCTTACTTCCTGCCTCTTCTGCCTACCCTGGTAAATAGTACCAGTTTACCTTACTACCTACCTCTACTACCTTCACTAAATAATTTTCTGTGCACGCCACTGCCTATACTTATTACAGTATATTTTTGAGATTTCTCAATCAGGTTTGATTTCGTGCAAATTTCAAGCAAGTACAATTTGATATGGAGTATATTGTAATACGCCAAAAAACTAGTTGCTATCCATAATTATTCTTCGTAGATTACAATCTGTGTGATGATTGGTTTGCTCCATGCTCATGGTCAGTCTCCACCCGTTCTATCCTCTGCTCGTATCTCTAACTCGGCGCATGTCGGAGATAATTTGGTCCATTTAGTTTAAGCGGGGTTGTCCACTGTTTGTGTCTTCACACATCGCTCACTCCTTTCAAGAACGTCATATATAAAAAAAACTTGATTTTTCAGGAAAACGTTTTTAAAGTTTAAAATTATAATACAATGTATTAAAAATAAATATCAAGCCACTTATTGAACTTTTTAGTGTACAACAGATCTTTTTAGGTTCTTTCTCCATTTGAAAAATATTTACTATATATTTAGAAAAAATAAATAAACAATGCCTTTTCTTCAAAATGCAACAACAACACTTTCTGCCCTGTAGCTGGTAAATATTATGTTAAAAATATGCCTCTTTTGCTGGAATAAAGTACATTTTCTGGGCATTCCGAAAACATGTACAACTGAAAATTGGCGATTTTTGATTAATGACGTTCTTGAAAGGAGTGAGTGACATGTCTTCCGCAATCGTAAGAAGCAGGCCTGGATGTCTTTTATTATACCTATCCATTTGGTTCGCTGTTGTGTTACTTTATTTAGAAGCATCTAGACTCCCCAGCCCTGCTTGATATCTCGTTGTTTCCTAAATGTCTCGACCAATGAATCCTTAACATGCGCCTGTAGTGCCACATCTCAATTACCTTCAACTGGCCCCGTTCTGCCTGCCCGATAGTCCACTTTTTCCTTCCATACAACAATTTCCTCCAGACTAGAGTTTTAATAAAGGTATAATTATTTTGCGTCAAATGTTTCGTGGACATGTCTCCTCGAAATATGACGATTTCATACGACCTCTTAGAAACTAAAGACTTGTGAGAGAAAAAGGCAACTGTACGCTTCTAAACTACAGTAACTTAAATAAATTAAAATACAGCGACCTGCGAAAATTTACCAAATCAATCTACATAATGTAATTTTGAAATGAATTCATTTGAATGATTTAAAAGTTCTGCAGATTTTACTGAATGTTTCTTCAAATTTAATAACAATTTTGATCTTACTTACAACTTTAAGGTTGAAAATTTTTTTTTTGAGTTGAATAGATTATTAAAAAATAAAAAATAAAATGTGTTGCCATATGCCAAACGTTTGGAATTACTTTTATTTTATTTCTTCTCTTTCTATGCTTAGTGTTTACTAATCATTTAATAGCTCCTGATGGCACACGAGATCAGGTTTAAGAGTAACTACGCTATGCGCATTGGCTACACATGCGAATTGATGTTAACTTAAAAACACTGTACTGAAGAAAGAAAACGCAGAGAAAGTAGTAAAAAAACCTAGGGAATATGGGAAATTAAAAACCTTACTCTAAATGAACAAACGGATCTTAGTAATCAGTTTATATATGAACAATAACTAAATGACCGGATCCTAGAATTGAGTGAATCTAGTTCGTGAACGTTAATCCGATCATTAGTTCACTGATTCACTGATTTATCACTCAGTGATTCAGATTGTCCATTAGCAACGATATTTCTACACTTTCTGATAAAAAAGTCAATTGCATACATATTGTAGTGAAAGGCTAGGAATTGTTTGAAGAAGAAAGTTAAATTTCTGGATAGTAAAATTTCACAGTGACCTTTTGGATGACATAGTCGTCTGTTAGAAGGGATTTTACATTTACTATGTTGATTATTTATTTCATAAGTTGATGAAATGAAAAATTGACATAATAACCAAGACGATGTTTCGTTTAATTAATCTGATCTTATTGACTTGATCACTCAAGTGATAAAGATCCACTGATCCGGATCTTTCGAATGAACGGATCCCACCCATCTCTAATGTTCAGGATACGTACCTACGTATTAACAAGATTACCAAAATAATGTGTTTATGTAAGTAATAATTATAGCATAATAATTCAAACCCAAGATACATAATACATAATGTACTCAGAACCTTTTCAGTTCATTAATAATTTACGCTAAATTATCTATTTACGCGTATATTTTCCAGTTATTTGATAATTTGCTTCATTTATTTACCTACACGGTTTTATTACAATGTTCGAAAACATAAGCAAATGTATTGAGATTGATGTTATAATAATTATCATTTATTTTTTATTTACATCTCAACATAGATGAAGAATATAGATGTCTGGGTATTACAGGGTTACGACGTCATATGCTGTTTTTGTGATCGCTTTATAACATTCATCATTCTATTCATGATTGAAAACCACACTTCTCTAATTTCAGAACTTATGTAAATCATTCGGTCATTTGGTCTTATAAAATATATGATTGTTGAACTGACGTTTCAAATTTCTGACGTCTGAAATTTGAACGAAGGCTTTTTTTTATTATGTGATTTGGCACTTAGTGGTAATTCAATAAATTTTTCATTTTATTTTTTGACATCTCATCAAAGATGAAGAAGAATATGAAAGTATTCTTCTTCATCTTTGATGAGATGTCAAAAAATAATAAGAAAAATAACTCTTATGATTGGAGGTAATCCAGATTGGTGAACAAGTATTTGTACACACTCAAAATGTTGTCAATATATTTTTAATTAAAGTTTTATTTGAGAAATGTGACACGAGTTTCGATGCATTCTGCATAATTTTTAGACGCCGTATAAATGATGCGGAATGCATCAAAACTCGTGTTACAATAAATTTTAAGAAAAAGTGGTATTAACCAAGTAAAACTAAACTAAAAATGAAAGAAATGTACCTTGAGTTATTAAAAATTTCCACTTATTTTCGTTGGAAACTTCGTTAAGCGTACGAAAATGGGCTGCGCTCATCATAATTTTAAGGAAACGAGAAACAGAACGACAGAAGTGAGAATCGATATTAACCATTTTGTTTGTATGGACTTTTCATAACAACATCAAATCGCTCACTCCTTTCAACAACGTCAAATATCAGAAATCGTTAATTTTTAAATATTTTATTATATTTTTAAACTTTGAAAACGATCTCCTGAAAAAATCAAGTTTTTGGATATATGACGTTGTTGAAAGGAGTGAACGAAATATATACGAAATCTGAATACCGGAATTAAAAACATATTCAGGAAAACTTCATCGCATGAAACTTGAATTGTAGGATTTCGCATGTCACATTGTATTTTACAAGTGTAGATTACTTAAAGTGGACCCTAAAGTACTTCCTTCCTTTCGAGAAATCTTTACAACTGTTTACTTACAAGTATCCTCAATTCATGTCAACTTTCTACTTGTTATTTTGCTCGTTCTAATCCGGTTTCCCGTGTCTTTTCCTTGTCGTTTCCTCGAAAAGCACTTCCGCTAAATGGCGGTTGAAACTTTTTGTTGGATTGCGGCTTATTTAGCATCATTTACTTGCTACAAAAAAAGATAAAACTTAATTTCAAACGGACTTGCGTTTTAAAACGAGACAAACAGAGAGTAATATAGAAAAAAGACATAATATCGTAGGTATACTGGCAAAAAATGCTTACTGTAAAATCCCTGTTTTAATAATCCCTGTTATTTAAAGCTTTTAGCCTGAATAAAATACCAGCTATTAAATTCAAAGTTGAATTTACTTTGAAAACCACATATCGCTCACTCCTTTCAAGAACGTCATAAATCAAAAATTGTAAATTTTCAGTTATGCATGTTTTTGGAATGCCCAAAAAATGTACTATATTCCAGCAAAAGCCGCATATTTTTAACTTAATATTTACCCGCTACAGGGTAGAAAGTGTTGTTTTTGCATTTTGAAGAAAAGGTATTGTTTTATTTTATTTTTTAAATATTCTAAATATTTTTCAAATGGGGATAAAACGTTGAGGTTTTACCTTAAAAGATCTGTTGCATAGTTAAAAGTTTAATAAATGGCTTGATATTTATTTTTAAAACATTGTATTATATTTTTAAACTTTAAAAACGTTCTCCTGAAAAATCAAGTTTTTTTATTTATGACGTTCTTGAAAGGAGTGAGCGATGTATATGACATTTCAAGCTACTTAGTGTATTTTACCAGTTCATAGAACTTTTTTATTTATTTTTTAAATATTTATTTTTATTTATTTTTTTATTAATATTGTATACATTTATTTAAATCACAATCTTAAACATATTTAAAAAAAAAAAATTTTAAAGATCCACCAAGCCACCTTGTGTATCTTGTCGGTGGAGTTATTTTTGAATACATTTTATATTGTTTATAACCAACCATTTTAACCATAAAAAAATTTAAATAAAATTTGTAAACACATAAAAAAGAAAGAAAAATTATTACATTTAATACATTTTATATTTTTCATAAAATTAACTCTTGATCATTTACCTATTTCTTTATTTTGCATTTGTTCCATATTTAAGAACTTTGTCAAATTAATGAAGTCAAAATTGCATATTATCGAGCTAACGTTTTTTGCCAGTACACCCGCGATATGTAAGATTCTTCCGGAATTAATTTACATACTAAAAAACGCCTGAAAGCAAGATTTTCAGTTTTCATATGACTTTTAACCAGTTGTATTAATCACAGTATTTTGATTGTGTCAAAGATTTGTGAACAATGATTTAGACCCATTCAAAATATTGTGACTAAAACGTCACTTAAGTTTAGGTTTTTTTTCATTCGTTTCTGAGATGATTGGTTACGTGTGGATTTTGAAGCAGGCATACCTATTGTTAAAAGCGGTTTTAACTATCTAACTAACTAACTAACTTACTAACCATCACGCCACTTCCCTGCAGGGGCACGCAGAGAGAATAGAACCCCACACCAATCTTTGCAAACATTCTTCGCCTCTTCCACGTTCATGCATCTCCTCATACATACCCACCGAGTATTTCGACTCCTAACCTGACCGCTTTCAAGTATTTGGCTTACCCAATCGTGACAAGTTTTTTTTGGTCTTTCTGCGGTTTTACTGTATGAGAATAACTATTTATTTTCATATTAAATTTATTTTTCCAGTGACCGGGTTTTGTCGTTACCAACATCATCAGACTGATGGGAGGCTAGACAAATTTCTATTTTATAGACCCGACAAGGCGGGGTTGAAAACCATGATTTTATATAATTTCTCTGACAAAATAAATTTAAATTGAATCAGTTTATGCAGTGAATTTTATTTATTACTACATTTAAGTCATGGTAAGGGTTTTTAGTACGGTTATATGAATTTTAACGTATGGTAAGGGTTCTAAGTATGGTTATGTGATATAAAAACATATATGTTATTTATTGTTTCAGCATACACTTTGTGGTAAGACGTTAGTAAATTATAATTAAAACACTGGTTTTTTACCACTTGAGTATCACATTTATACGACTTGTATTGAAAGCTACAGATGCCTCCATGTACGGGTTTGAATATTAATTTAAATTGTTTTCAAACCCTGAGACGGAAGCATCTGTAGCTTCCAAAACTAGTCGTATAAATATGATACTCAACTGGTAAAAAAGAAGTGTTAAAATTATAATTTGACTATAAATAAATATGATAGTATGATGTAAAATCTATGATGGTATTTTTTCACGGCAAGTCGCAGCAAGAAGCGGGAAATCTCCCTATTACACTACAAATTTGCGAAATTGAATAATAAAGAGCTTATAAATATTAAGTCGTTTGGGGAAACCATTTTTACACGAAACCGGAGCGATCTTTTGGCGCAACTTTCCTCATTAACGTTTCTAATGACTTTATTTTCCGCTAGCTTTCATTTTAAATGGAGCCATTCGCGATCGACGATTTGTTCGGCGATCATCTTTTTGTCCTACCCACAATAACGTCCAAATTAAGCTCCATTTCTTTTATGAAGAAAAATCGTCCGAAGATAAAGGATAATACAGCTGTCATGTGGCCGCCATTTTAGTGCTGGTGGCGCCGCCAACGGAGATTTATGGAAACAATATATTAGTTTAGTCAGACACCTCCGCGTGCCGGCTCTGCTCCTAATGGATTTTAATAAACGGGAAATGAATAATGAATTTATACTGTAATTAAGAGATATTTCCACGGCTGGGTGTTTATTAAAAATAAGTTAAATATGACAAACGAGTTTCATTATTATTCTGTTTATTGTAACAATACTATGGTTACTGAAGTACTTCAAGGGTATTGAGAATATTTTTCATATACGCCGGTCGCCGCACCGCAACAAACCGATGAACTTTCATGAATAAAATCTTATTATTTTTAAAAAATTAAACACTTGAATATACCACTTAAATTGACGATTTTTGATATATGACGTTGTTGAAAGGAGTGAGCGATATCATCTACGGAGTGTTTCTTTCTTATATCTTATATCTACATATATATCGATAGCGTTACTACCTACGTCCCTACCAACCTTACATGATATTGGATTAAGTCATATGGAGTTATTCCATCTCTTGACATTTCTATCTCACGCGTACACATTTTTATGATTCTGTTTTTAATATTCACAGTGTCGAGAGTTCTTTTCACACGGGGGATATTATAATTGAACGGTGCCAATTTCGCGAATCCAATTCCACTTTTCCAATAACTTGCTCAAATATTCGAATAATCTCTGGGGACTTTTCACGAACGTGTCGATAGGAGAGTGGAACTCTAGTTTTCTTTCTATGGCGGTGTACCGTCAATATTATAATGTGATATCTCTATTATCAGGCGCTGTGGCGTAGTTGAGTAGACGCTCGACTGCGAAACTGGCGTAGCCGGTTCGATTTCCGCCAAGTGCAAAATAAATTCAAGAAAGATTTATTTTCAATTGGTCTGGGTGTTTGTGATGTATTTTTCACATTTACCTTCCCTATCCTAACTATCCTACGATTGAGGAAAGAACGGTTAAACAAATTTCTGAAGGAAGACCGAGGAAAAGCGGCCGGGTCAGGAGTCGTAATAATCATCGGGTATGTATGAGGAGAATGCATGAATGAGGAAGAGGCGAAGAATGTTTGCAAAGACAGAGTAGTGGGGCGTTCGATTCTCTCTGCCTACCCTTCGGTGAAGTGGCGCGATGGTTAGTTAGTTAGTTAGTTAAAGAAGCATATATAAGTCTGCATATTTACAGGATTTACGACCTCTCATAGGCTGGTTAAGTGATTACTTTATACACGTGCGACATTCACCATTCTACTCAGATTAATAATCACACTACTCAAATATTTGAAACAAATACGCACAAAGTATTGTTTGGATTTGAGGTGGGTAAGATCCGATCATTTAGAAGATCCACATCAGTGAATCCGTACTCTAATAGTGAAACCAATGGATCTTGCATCAGATAAATCCCACCGATAAGGCCGGAGAATTTTTATCACAAATATTATGGCAACAAAGAAATAAAAAAAAGATTTTCAGGGTATTTTACAAGTATTTTAAACCATATACATGAAATACAAGTGACATAATGTTCTTCTTCTTCTTCTTTTTGATGGCTTTTCACCCATCTTGAGTGTTATAGCCAGTGTCAGTGAGTTATTTTTTATTTACACTTTTTACATTTTCAATTCAATTCAATTCAATTTATTCAATAAAAAAATATATATATATATACATAATAATAATAAATAATAAAACCCTTATCCGCACCCCAATGGTGCATAGGGCACTGCGTCATATAAACGCAGTGTCATCTTGATAGTTTACACATGAAGGAAAGGTGATCAACCCTCCGCTTCAGGTACCAGTCCAGGGTAATATTGAATAAATATGACAGTGAAAAAATCACTTATATTTATTTTACCCCCCTTGGGAATCGAACCCGGGACCTCCAGAACGGTAGCCGAGCGTGCTGACCATTACACTACGGAGGCGGACAAAACAAACAATATTCAAGGCGTATATATTAAAAGTAAAAGTAAGCAAGAAGACTTAAAGGTGTAGAAGAATCCCGCTTCGGAAAACTCCTTCGGACACATGGAACAGATCAATATCCAATGATATTGTTCAACATAGCGGTAGCTCTTCCTACAGGCATAACCATCGGCAGGTTGGTCCTGTGTATAGGAATGTGAAACAATCTATGCCGACGCTGTCTTATAGTGTTAGTATTCCTGTTAGTGGGGTTAGTTTTATTAGTTATGTTAGTTTGTTTAGTGAGTTATTTTAGTAAGTTATCATACACCTTTACAAATTTGAGATAATGTTATTCTATTACTGTGGACAATAAATGTGGAAGTCCTCACCAAAACAGCCCTTGTTACATTTCCATTATATAAAAAAAAAAAAAACCCTTATCTGCACCCAATGGTGCATAGGGCACTGCGTCATATAAATGCAGTATTACCTTGATCGTTTACACGTGAAGGAAAGGTGATTAGCCCTCCGCTTCAGGTACCAGTCCAGGGTAGTATTGAATAAATATTACAGTGAAAAAATCACTTATATTTATTTTACCCCCCTTGGGAATCGAACCCGGGACCTCCAGAACGGTAGCTGAGCGTGGTGACCATTACACTACGAAGGCGGACAAAATGATTCTAAGCAATTTTCATTATATATGATTCTAAGCAATCAGGAATTCTAGCTTGTAAAATCGTTTTGGCGCGATATAATGATTTTATATTGGTTAAACACAGGATTGGTCACGATTTGTCCCAACTTTAATTAAGATTTCGATAGTATGATTAAGGAAACACTTGTTTTTATACCACTTGAGTTTATTGATGACTACTAGTTTCAGAAGCTAAACTTCCGTCGTCAGGTCCGAATAATATCAGTTATTATTCAGACCTGTTGTCCGCCTCCGTAGTGTAATGGTCAGCACGGTCGGCTACCATTCTGGAAGTCCCGGGTTCGATTCCCAGGCGGGGTCAAATAAATATAAGTGATTTTTTCACTCTAATATTTACTCAATATTACCCTGGACTGGTACCTAAAGCGGAGGGCTGATCACCTTTCCTTCGTGTGTTAACGATCAAGATAACACTGTGTTTATATAATGCAGTGCCCTATGCACCATTGGGGTGCGGATAAGGGTTTGAATTGAATTGAATTCAGACCTGACGATGGAAGGTAAGCTTCCGAAACTAGTAGTTTCCTTAATCATTTTAACATGTCTTACCACAAAGTAAATGCCGAAACAATAAATAAAAGATTTCGATAGAATACAGTAAATAAAACACATTTGCATTTAAGATTTTTTTTGCTTAATATTGGAAATGTAACTTTTTGGTAAAGACTTCCACATGTCGCTCACTTCTTTCAAGAACGTCATAAATCGAAAAACTTGGTTTTTCAGGAGAACGTTTTTAAAGTTTAAAAATATAATACAATGTATTAAAAATAAATATCAAGCCACTTTTGAACTTTTTTTCTGTGCAACAGATATTTTTAGGTAAAACCTGAAGGTTTTTTCTCCATTTGAAAAATATTTTGTACATTTAAAAAAATAATTAATCAATATCTTTTCTTTAAAATGCTAAAACAACATTTTCTGCCCTGTAGCGGGTAAATAATAAGTTAAAAATATGTCGCTTTTGCTGGGATAAAGTACATTTTCTGGACATTCCGAAAACATGCACAATTGAAAATTAACGATTTTTGATTTATGACGTTCTTGAAAGGAGTGAGCGAAGTGTGCTCGGCCATCAACACGTGTTTCGACATTATAAGTAGTATTGTGAAATATTTTTGTTTTTATGAAATATTTTTCCGATGACTCAAGTGTTCCGGATAATCCGCTTCCACGGCCACGAAAAATCGGGAGCGCGCTGAGAGTCTTTTCAATTAGTGTGAAGGGTGTTGTGAATTTCGGGAAAACTTTTCGAAACCCCCTTGAGCACATGTGAAACATGTAATTTTTTGTTTGGAGTTTGATAAATAAGGGGTGCGTGTTTATTTTTTTTTGTTGTAAATTCACAAAACTGAAATATCGCAAAAGTCACGCGCTCGTGTGATGCTTTAAGTGGCGGACGTGATGAAGAGGTGCACGAATGTGGGAGAGGAGAGAAGAGGAGGGCGCATATAAATCCCCGCGCATTCTGGATCACATCTGGCACTCATAAATTAGCGGAGCACGCTCTAATATTCATGGAAAATCTCAAATGAATCGTACATATGGCTCTTTATTTCTTTATTCTTGAGAAAAATCAGTGTGAAGCTCGCAACGTTTTTTGGTGTGTCCAAATCCTTGTTCACAAATCTGGGTTTTTCCGCTTAGGAGTTATTTTTGCTAGTTTATATGGGTTCCACCTCCGTGGTGTAGTGGTTGACGTATTCGGCTATCGCGCTGGAGGTCCCGAGTTCGATTTCCAAGGGGGGGGGATGAAAATCAATATTAGTGATTTTACACTCTAATATTTACTTAATATTACTCTGGACTGCCTAAGGTGGAGGGTTGATCACCTCGCCTTCATGTAAAGTAATGTTCAAGAAAACATTGCGTCAATAACATGTAGTGCTCTATGCACCATTGGGTGCGGATAAGGGTTTGAAAAATATGTATGAGTAGATGCATGAATGTGGAAGAGGCGAATTATGTTTGCAAAGAGTGGTGTGGCGTTCTATTTTCTCTGCCAACCCCGCGGGAAAGGGTCGTGATGGTGAGTTAGTTAGGAGTAACATTTAAATTTTTGACATCTCAACATAGATAAAGAAGAATTTGGAGAACTGGGTATTTCCATGAGCAAAATGGTGAATGTAACATGCGTATAAAGTAATCACTTAACCAGCTTATGACAAGTCATAAACCACTTCAGCATAGAAAATAGCTAACCGTTTATGAATTTAACAAAGTTACTACACAAATAATATTTTGACCATTATTTTATAAAGGCTGACAAGTCGCTCACTCATTTCAACAACGTTATATTTATTTATATAAAGTCATATTTAAAAAAAACGTCAATTTTCAGTTGTGCATGTTTTCGGAATGCCCAGAAAATGTACTAAATTCCAGCAAAAGCGGCATATTTTTAACTTAATATTTACCCGCTACAGGGCAGAAAGTGTTGTTTTTGCATTTTGATGAAAAGGTATAGTTTAATTAGTTTAAAATATACTAAATATTTTTCAAATGGAGAAAAAACATTCAAATTTTACCTAAAAAGATCTGTTGCATAGTAAAAAGTTCAATAAGTAGCTTGATATTTATTTTTAATACATTTTATTATATTCTTAAACATTAAATACGATCTCCTGAAAAATCGAGTTTTTTTATATATGACGTTGTTGAAAGGAGTGAGCTATATTTTTACCCAGTGCTTGATCGGAAAACGACTCCATATAATTGACAATCATTAAATTTTGCCAAATATCCGTTTCGTCCTCAACATCGATTGGATCGAATGACCAAATAAGCTATACAAATAAGAATAAATAATTTGGTACGCGATTAGGGCCGGTTTTATAACACGAGTCACCAGTTAGTGCGAAACTCTGCCAACCAACATTATGGGCCATTGAATATTTAACTCTGCGAATGGACCATTTATGATAAGCTTCATTACGAAGGTCCAGTTTTTTCAAACAACTTTTTGTGTCGACAATATTTATTTTTACACGTCAACATATTTGAAGAATAATATGTTATTTATTGACATCTCAACATAACTGAAGAAGAATATGGAAGTCTGGGCATTTACAGGGCTTACGGCCGTCAAAGACTGTTTTAAGTGATTTTTTTTATACACGTTTCTTTACAGAGTATCTGCTCAGTAAATATTTTTTTCATCTCACCATAGATGTCTCTAGTGAAATTCTAGTGATTTAAGCACTATGTTTCGAATTTGAACAATATATATAGAAGTTCCAAGAACTTGAGTAGTGTGATTACCAATCGTGGGTAGAAATGACGAATGTTAGACGTGTGTAAAGTGATCACTTAAACCAGCCTATGACGATTGTAAACCCCGTAAATGCCCAGACTTCCATATTCTTTTTGATCTAAGTTGGGATGTTAAAAACATAAAATAAAAAATAACCATATTTTGAACATTGAAAGCATTAACTTTGTGGATCATAGTGATATATTATTTTGAGAAAATGAAAAGACTTTGTTTTTTGATCCACTCACATTTTTATTAATAACCAACTAGTTTCACCAACAACGTGTTGCCCTTTTCAGGGTTTATTTAATAAACCCCGAAGAGGCAACAGATTATTGCCGAAACTTGTTGGTTGTTTAATAGATTTATATTATCCACTGACACTTCGTGATGGAATTGCATTTTTAATTTATTATTAGATTAAAACCAATATTTTTAGCTTTTCCACTTTTTTATTTGACCAGCGACCGGGTTTCGTCGTTACCGACATCATCAGACTGGTGAGAGGCTATACAAATTGTTATATATAACATAACAATTTGTATAGCCTCTCACCAGTCTGATGATGTCGGTAACGACGAAACCCGGTCGCTGGTCAAATAAAAAAGTGGAAAAGCTAAAAATATTGGTTTTAATCTTATAATAAATTGTTGGTTGTTAATAAAAATGTGAGTGGATCAAAAAAAGTAATTTAAAAAAATAATAATAGAAAATAAAACTCCTACAATTTGAGATATTCGGACACTTACAAAATGTTGTAGATAATAAAGTTAATGGACGTACTTACTTAGATTGAGTAAGACGGCTAGATGTCGGATAGCAACAGGTATATTGTTATGAATACAGCAGTTTTTAGCATAATTGTTAATGGAATAAATTAAATATTGTATTGTCGCATTCCCGAGTTACCGTCATATCAGCGTTTACACAAATTTGATGCTTGTTAATATTAACTATATCTGAAATGTAAATCATGTTCTCGGGGTGCTCCAAAGTTTCAAAGCTTTATTTTATCTTTTCTCCACTTTATTTTTAGAATTAAAAAATAAATAAATTAATTAGCGCATTTAAATGTATATACAATGTGAAAATCAAAATATTGCATTATTTTTTGACATCTCATCAATTCTCATTATTTTTTTGAAGGCTTCCACAAATACGTATTTTAATCTTTATTTAGTATTGAAGAAGAAGAATCTGACAGTCTTGGCATTTACAAGGCTGAAGACCGTCATAGGCTGGTTTAAGTGATTACTTTACACACGTGTAACATTCACCAATTCTACCCATTATTGACAACCATACTTCTCAAATACTTGGAAGTTCTATATATATATATATATATATATATATATATATATATATATATATATATATATATATATATATATATATATATATATATATATATATATATATATATATATATATATATATATATATATATATATATATATATATATATATATATATATATATATATATATATATATATATATATATATATATATATATATATATATATATATATATATATATATATATATATATATATATATATATATATATATATATATATATATATATATATATATATATATATATATATATATATATATATATATATATATATATATATATATATATATATATATATATATATATATATATATATATATATATATATATATATAAGCTTTTCACTGAGCAGAAACAAAAAATAATAATACAAAAAATAACTTCTATAATTGGAGATAATCCAGATTTGTGAGCAAGTATTTGGATACTCAAAATGTTGTATCCATAATATTGTATGATATATATTTTTTACATAATCTAAGAATTGAAAATTAGGTAATAAATCAAGAGGACAATAAAGGAATAAGTAAATTAAGGAGTAGATGTGAAATAAATAGCAAAAGGAAATAAAATAAAATGTAAAAATATGATTCACAAAAAAGTAGAATTTAACAGAAGGAAAATTATAAATAGTTTGTATTTCTACGTGAAATTTACTTAATCACCGGAATATTCGTTGGTAAAATGCCGAAAAATCGGTAGAAACGGAAATAAACTATTTACGTACAGTTAAATATATGCATACAAAATACTCAACTATATAAACAAATCCTCTGTTTTCTTCTGTTCAAAAAATATTTTTTTCAATATATTTATAAAATTTATTTTCAATATTTATCATTAACATAACATTATTCTTGTAATCCTTTTGATAATTGTATTATGTTTTTATTTTATTTTAAATGTTAACGTACTCAGTAAACAAATAAATGGCAAAATGTTGGCAATTATATACATATATATATATATATATATATATATATATATATATATATATATATATATATATATATATATATATATATATATATATATATATATATATATACATATATACATATATAAATATATATATATATATATATATATATATATATATATATATATATATATATATATATATATATATATATATATATATATATATATATATATATATATATATATATATATATATATATATATATATATATATATATATATATATATATATATATTTATATATATATATATGTATATATGTAGATTTAGAAAATAATTTATTTGATGAGGTTCTTGAAATTTAAAATCACATTATTTTTAATACTTCTACACTTTTAACCTAAGAGACCTTTTCATTTACTAGGCATATTGTATACTATATATGTTATCTAATAGTACGACAATGTCCTCATTCTTCCCTCACATTTTAAATAGTTTTTTCCAAACTTCTTCCCGCAACATATTTCACAAACTTCTTTTCCCGAAAGCTGAGGCGTGCGTTACAAAAAAGCGCAAAGCACGCGGCATTACACCCCAACAAGAAATAACAAAGATGGCAATCTCTCGCCAGTTAGAGGCAGAATTTAATAATATGAATGTCTA
This sequence comes from Brachycentrus maculatus, assembly GCF_059751285.1. Lineage (NCBI taxonomy): Eukaryota > Metazoa > Arthropoda > Insecta > Trichoptera > Brachycentridae > Brachycentrus > Brachycentrus maculatus. The sequence goes on from NW_028280792.1 coordinate 567,612, forward strand.
GATTTATGTTCGACTGTAAGTGGTTTGGCTTGAAAAACGGAGTTGTAGTACCTTATCTTGTCTAAACGGTCTACTATACCAGGGGTCGGCAACAACTTAGCTCTTTTGAGCCAAACGTGAGTCGCAAAACGGTATTTACGAGTCAATTTTTAATTTACAATAATTTTATTGAATTTATTGACTGTTTAAAGGAAGCTACAAGTGTTTTTGAAGTAATAGATTTTTAATTAGAGATACTTCTTTGCGCAGATTTATATATCTATCAAAGATGCTGATAGGTGCTGTGGCGTAGTTGGGTAGACGGTCGACTGTGAAATTGGCATCACGGGATCGATTCCCAACAATTGCACAATGAGTTCAAGATATATTTATTTTCAATTGGCTTGAGTGTTTGTGATGTATTTTTCACATTTACCTTCCCTGTCCTCATTATCCTACCTGCAGACAAGCCTCTAAAATAGAGGTTTTGCGGGTTATCCCTTTTTTTTAAACATATAAATCAGCACAAAACATAATTTTGATTACGTCCTTTTTAATTGAAATAAACATTTATTAAAAAAATATTTATTTTAATTAAAAATATATATTCTACGATTTATTTAATTACGTATTTCTGATGCTTTTATAATTCATTAAGTAAAGAAGACAGAATAAAATAAAAGTACAAATTAAAAAGTTTTGATTTCTTTATTTGGAAATTATAAATACAGAAGAGGATCTTGATATAACTAACCGATGCGGGTTAGAGGGTGTCTGTTTAAGCCATATATTGTTTTTATTAAAATCTCAAACGGTAAAACACAAGACCTGTGAAGTTTCCATAAATCGATTACAAGTATTTATTATCTGATACTATGACTGCAATAAAAAATGCAATTTTGAATTTGACAGAGAAAGGCCACACAAATTGCTTAAAGAGCCACAAGTGGCTCGCGAGCTACTCGTTGCCGACCCCTGTACTATACCGTACCGCGGGTAACAGCGATGGGCAAAGCAGATAATATTTATTTAAAACATTTCACGCTCCCCCTCCACAAATGTTTGTTTAATTAAAAGCGACCTTTATTAGGGACGTACCTCATTTATTTTAATGGGAAATATTAAACCTCCAACTGTACCCGAGTACCCGTGAGCAAATACGCATATATTAAATATTATATTGCTCCCTTAAATGTCAGCAAATATGTACATTATCGGCATTAAAACGGTCTTTGACCAAAAAAAGAACATTACAAGAAAACGAGAGACAAAAAGTGCCTTTTATGGTTTCAGAAATACCTTTTTTTGTGAAGTGAAGTGTAAAAATACATATTTACTCACATACTTGCGTAAATGTGAGCAAATATAAATTCATTATCAATAGTAAAATAGTCCTCAAGCAACAAAGAAGATGAAAGACAAGTGCCTTTTAATGGTTTCAGAAATATCACTTTTTCCAAAGTGAAGTATACAAATACACATTTATTAAATATTGTGCGTATATATTAGCAAATATGTACATTATCTATATTATAACGGTCTCAGACCAACAAAAGAACATTACAATCAGAAGAGAGACAAAAAATGCGTTTTCATGGTTTCAGAAATACCTCTTTTTATGAAGTGAAGTGGACTAATACGAAAATTTCAAATTTTATATTACTTGCGTATATATCAGAAAATATTTACATTTTTGATTTTAAAAAGGAGATCATCCAATAAAAGGATATTACAAAAAGACAAGAGTTTAAATACCTTTTGTTCTGAATTGAAGTGTACAAAACAGGAATTTATTATTTTATTTACGTAAATGTCAGTATATATGTACATTTTTGATATTGATAGAATCATTATTAAAAAAACTACTAAAACATAAAAAATATCAGAAAATAGACAAAAAGTAAAACGGGAGAGAACAGTCAAACAAATTTATGAGGCGACTATAGTAGAAATGGGAGCAAAGTAAAACCAAGAGAACTTGGCATGATCAAATATTTCAAATACTTAAATGTGATCAGGTGAGGAGTCGATATAATCGGTTGTATGTATGAGAAAATGCATAAATGTTAAAGAGGCAATATAGTTTTAAAAAACATAGCGGTGTGGCGTTCTATTATCTCTGCCTATCCTCGCTAGGAAGCGTCTCGATGGTTAGTTAGTTTGTTGAAAAATAAAAAAGTATTCTCATATAATTTTTGGACATCTCATTAAAGATGAAGAAGAATATGGAAATCTGGGCATTTACGGGGCTTCCATATCTTCTTCATCTTTGATGAGATGTCAAAAAATAATATGAAAATAACTCTTGTAATTGGAGATAATCCGGATTTTGTGAACAAGTATTTGGATACACTCAAAATGTTGTAAATAGTATTCTCTTCAAAAATTACGTAATGAAAGAACTATTTTGTTTTAGGTATTTTTAAAGCTGTAAAGACATTATAAATCCTCCGATGAAACTCTTAAAATATCGAGAAATAACGACGAATAAGAAATTCGGAATCGTAACTGTAAATATGGTATACAAAATACAAAATTAATGTTGTCTTTTTAAAGAAACTTTACGCCATTTATCACAATTCCTTAAGTACAATTTTCGCTAAATTTTCATTATATTTACTGTCACGACAAGATTTTTTCACGCATTTCCTACCAAATGACAAGACAGTATTTTGAAAGATTATCTTTGTTTTCGTTAACTCCCAAATAATCGTTTCATAAAAGTATATTTTTTGTCAGTGTGTAAAAATCAAATGAGAATAAGGTGGAATTTAATGTTTCTTTGTTTACAATGGTAAGCACGCTCGGCTACCGTTCTGGAGGTCCCGAGTTCAATTCCCAAGGGGGGGAGGTCAAATAAATATAAGTGATTTTTTTACTCTAATATTTATTCAATATTTCCCTGGACTGGTACCTGAACCGGAGGAATCACCTTTATTTTATGTGTTAACGATCAAGGTAGCACAGCGTTTATATGATGCAGTGCCCTATGCGCATTGGGGTGCGGATAAGGGTCCGAAGAAGAATGCGTTTGAACATTGAATTCTGTAATAGCAAAACAACAAAATTGTATTAACATTTATGTTAAAAGACTGTTATTTCATCATCTATTAAATATTTATTTTTATTTTATTTGTTCGGGAATTGTACAGGTATAGCTTTACATTTCATAAAGCATTTAATAAAAATAGTTACATTAACAATAATAAACATAACATTACAATAACATTAAGTTACATTAATAAAAATAAAGCCGATTAAACAATTACACATTTATGTTATAATAACTATTAAAACATTAAAAGATAAAAAAAGAAAAAAAGTTTGTGTGACGAAGGGAGTAAAAGGGTAAGGGTATGGTATAAAAAATAGATTTTAAGGAAGGAAAAGGATAAAAATACCTAAAATCAGGTTTATTTTTTTTTTTTTGGTTTTATTATTATTATTCTTGTGTATGTCCACGTAAAAAACATTAATTTAAAATAAATCAACACCATTATCCTCTTATGTGGCGTTACTTCTTCTCTGACTACCCTTGCAGTGAATCGATGTGAAGGTAGTAGTAGAAGAATATGTTTTATGTATGTAAGGCGTAAAAAAAACACATAGAAAGTTTTCTAGTCAAAGCGATGAGGCGAATCCCTTCCCGGAGAACAGAACGAAGAGGGGATGAAATAATAATGTATCGGTATAATGAAAGGTTAAAAAACTGGGTTGTGAAAATAAACGAAGGAAAACCGACAGCCACATTTCCTTGTAATAAAATTATTCTCACTAAATGTCCTAATCCTGTCGGGATTAGACCGCCCTTTAGTTTGGAGTGTTTGGGAAATGTGTGGTGGGAATTTTGTATTAGATTGGCGTAAAAGGGACATCCCTACCGACACTCGAAATAAAACACTCATTTCCATTACATACAACTTATATCTCATTTGAATATTCTTGTAAAGTTTTTCTAAATTCTCAATTGTAACGATCAGTGGTGCATTTACATAGTATGTTATCATATTTTTACATAAAATAACGTCAGATGTTATCATACGTTACCATATGCAATGTTATCGTAAAATCAAATTGCTGACAAGTCTTATCTTATAGGTACCAGCCCCAGATACAACACATATATATATATATATATATATATATATATATATATATATATATATATATATATATATATATATATATATATATATATATATATATATATATATATATATATATATATATATATATATATATATATATATATATATATATATATATATATATATATATATATATATATATATATATATATATATATATATATATTTATATATATGAATAATCCGCCACAGTAGATACAAGGGTGTTTAGGGGGGCCGAAATGGAAACAGATCACTTTTTGGTGGTTTCAAGAGTGATTCTGTTTCAAGGATGGAGGGCCAAAACAAACAAGGTGGCGGCTCCCTCTAGAGTCAAAGTAGAAAAACTGCAGAATGACGACATAAAGGGTAAATTTGTAAAAGACGTATGCAGTAGGTTGATCGCGGAGAAGACCTGCAAACGTTGGTGACAAAAGTGTATAATGTGTGCAACGAAAGTGATTTATTGATGAATGTTAGCAAATCCAAAATCATGGTTTTTGAAAGAGATGAATGTAGATCTGAGTGTGAAATATTGGTAAATGGGGAGATTTTGGAACAGGTAGATGATTTCATATATTTGGGTAGTATGTTTTCTAGGGATGGAAAGATTGATAAAGACATAGAAAGGAGAGTGAATGCTGGGAACAGAGTGAATGGTGCACTAAAATCAGTTTTAGCAAATAAAAATCTATCAGCGGAAGCTAAACTGGCAGTACACAATGGAGTTCTGGTTCCAACCCTTATGTATGGAAGCGAAGCATGGAGTTGGCAAAAGAAGGATGAAAGCAGACTGAATGCAGTCGAAATGCGATCCCTCAGACGAATGTGTGGCAAAACGATGTTTGATAGATGTTCGAATGATGAAATAAGGAAAGAATGTAAGGCTGAGATAAGCATTATCGATAAAATTAAGAAAAGTGTGTTGAGATGGTTTGGACATGTGGAGCGTATGAGCGAAGAAAGAACGGTTAAACAAATTTATGGAGCGAATGTAGTTGGAAAAAGAAGCAGAGGACGACCGAGGAAAACTTGGCACAATCAGGTATGTCAAATACTTGAAAGCGGCCGGGTCAGGAGTCGTAATAATCGTCGGGTATGTATGAGGAGATGCATGAATATAGAAGAGGCAAAGAATGTTTGCAAAGACAGAGTGGTGTGGCGTTCGATTCTCTCTGCCTACCCCTGCGGGGAAGCGGCGTGATGGTTAGTTAGTTAGTTAGTTAGTAATAATAATATAACCATATCCGCTCCCTAGGTGGAGCATATGGAGTCCACAAACTGTCTCCAGGCTTTTCTGTCGGCTGCCAGCTCCCTTGCATCCTCCCAAGTCAGATCCGCGTCCCGAAGTTCTGACAAGAACTGCCGACGAATTGTCAGCAGTGGTCGTAATGGGCGGCGCGAACCTGATGCCTTGTAAAAGAGGCAAGCTTGATTAAGGCTCTCAGGAGGCATGCGGAGTACACATACATATATATATATATATATATATATATATATATATATATATATATATATATATATATACATATATATATATATATATATATATATATATATATATATATATATAAATATATATATATGTATATATATATATATATATATATATGTATATATATATATATATATATATATATGTATATATATATATATACATACATACATACACACCCACACCAATCTTTTGAATTGAACCCTTCTCTTGAATCCAAGACCATTACATATACATATACAGTTTCCCTTAGAGACTTCACGCATTCATGGAAGCCTGAATGTAAGAGACAATAGTAAGGTAGAGGAAAGGAAATTGAGATGGTATGGGCATATAAGACACAGAGAACCTGATCGTATTGTGACCAGACAATCGCCATGGATCTTCCTCGAAAGACCTCTAGAAGAAAGCCGAAAAATTCATGGATGCTGCGGAAAGATAACATGATTCGATTTTATAAATCTAAATTTAAATTCATTTTGTCGGAATTTAAAAAAATAGAATCATGGTTTTCAGCCCCTGCCAAGGCACAACACACAAGACACAACAAGTTGTATATATTTAACATAGAATTTTATATAGCCTCCCACTAGTCTGATAAAGTCGGTAACGACGAAAACCTGTCATTGAGCAAAATAAAAACTTATTTAATTATATGTTATTATTATTAAGATTAATGCTACGTTCACCATTCTGCCCATTATTGAAGATCCATATTGCTTGAATTCTTTATAGTTATATATTATATATGGTGTATGTTAACAACTGCTTTGAAATTCCAATTGACATTGCCATCTGTTGCAAAACTTTGTGTATTAAAAGCGTTTTCCCTTCAAATACGTCCTCAATATTCTCATTGGTGGCCCTCGATGATTGAGTGTTTCAGTGCATTAAAAAAGTGTGTTGTAATTTTTTTTCTTCCTTTGATTAAATCATAATCCGTGATTTTTAACCCTTAAGTGCCAACCCTTACACTGAGTACAGGCGGCAATTTTATGTATTTTTCATCTTGGCAAATAAAGTGTTAGTATAAGCTTATTTCACACGCGACCAGAATTTAACGAGAAATTTCTAATTATACGTAATATTAAACGTACATATAAATACAGTCATTAACGTAACAAAGCGGTCTAAGTGTGAAAAAGGATTCGCTTGATGAATATTCTGGAAAGCTCAAAGATTTGCATACTAATTCACAATAGATGGAGTATCATATTAACATAATTATTATTAGCTTCTGTGCCATTTATTTTTTTGTCCTTAGTGTCTAAATGGGAGATTATAGGATTTTTACTCCGGAAAAAATAATCGCTAATGTTTGGAATTTTTTTTTTAAACAAATTATTTGAAGAAATACACTCTTTGTAATTTACCAACATAAAACTAATGTAAGACTTTTTCTTAAACTATTTTGTGAGTCAATTAAGGAATTGTTGCCAGATAGAAAATAATTCATTAGGAATAAGACGGTAAAAAATAGATTGAGTTTGTTTCCAAAATAAAAGAACACGAAAAAAGCTTGTATTTTCCGCTTATATTTGTTTAGTTACACTTACAGAAATCCACCTTCAAAACTTGTGAATTAAATAATAAATATAAACCTTAATTAGCATACTACTCTAGTCTTTAGTACAAATAAATTATTTATTGATAATGAGAAACTAAAAATTATATCTCTCTTATAAAAGTTTTAGTTATGTTGAAAATATTGACCATATATCTCATGCATTTTGATTAAAAAAAATATCAATAACTCACACTCAATGGTTATTGTTTACGCTCAATTAGCGATAAAGCATATATTGCATATGAAAAGCATTGTTAACTTTGTGGTATGGTAATATAATACACAAGTCCACTATTAAAAATACTCCTCTTGTCATTCATTTTTATTCTTTCTCTCTTTTAAATTTTTATAAATGTTAGACCGTAATAATTTGATTTAAATGACTTGATGATGGGATTATTTTTCAGAAATCGGTAGTAACGAATAAGTGTTTATTAAAGTAGTATTTACACAAATTGAACCATGAATAAGGATAGTGTTAACTGTATTTTTTTATTTTTAATAAATGCTTTACTTAGTAAATACCGCTACTTTTTAAAATCTACTGTGACAAGTGTTTCAATGCATTCCGCATCATTTTCAATTCCGCATCATTTTCAAACATACGGTGTTTGAAAATGATGAGGAATGCATCAAAATACGTGTCACAGTAGATTTTAAGAAATAGTGGTATTTACTAAGTAAAACATTAATTAAAAATGGATAGATTTTACCACAAAGTGACTGCCGAATCAATTAATGAAAGTAATTTTTTTAAATACATTAAATCTGAAAATACTCTATTTTTATCGTATTTGTAACGTTACCATTCGATCTTGGATTCAAATGAAATAAAATGTAATATATCTTTCGAAGAAATCATTAAACGACAACACGTCCTTAACACAAAGCAGTAATCCAAGCAGAACGCCTTTCCTACCTTTCTTATACTTTTCCATCTGCTTCTTTGCTCTTATTCATCTACTCTCTTCCCTTTGTTTTGTCTTCCATCAAACAATATTTGGAGTGGAAGTGAGAATTGGAAGAGTGATGTAGAACCTTTAATATCAGAGGATAAAACACTTTTGTTTGATAAATAACACAATCTTAACGCGAATTGGATTAATCCTGGAAAAGGAAATGAATTCAAAGGTATTTCAAAGAATTTAATATATGGAAATAATTATTTATTGATTTCGCGTTTAATTCGTATAACTCCATTTTAATTTATGTATTCATTGTTAAATCAAACACAGATTTTTTGAATCTACTAGGTTGTATTTTATTATTGAAAAAAAAACACATAAAATTATGTAATATTGTGACTTACTTATATTTTAGGACCTTCAGTCCATTTGATCTTCAAATTCGTTTGAAAATGCCATAACTAGGCGAAAAAATTGTCACAATATTAATTTTTTTCTCTGTTTTTTTTAACAGTTAAATACAACCTAGTAAACTAAAAAAAATGTGTTTGATTTAAAAATTAAAACATGAATGTTTATAATTGCTTATTTTGCTTATTGAACGTTTTTTCAGTCAGTATTATATTTATAAAATCGTTATACATTTTGAAAATGTCTTATATAAAATTGGGAGTATCGATGTGACAATAACAATTCAAATTCATTCTGAATGTTAAACATCAGTCGTTTAGTATAATTTTGGAGCTTCAATATTAACATTTTGTTTTTAAAAATCTATGAGATGATATAATTTTTTTTATTACCTTATAATCATATTTATTTTTTATCGTTTATAAAGTGTGACTTAATAAAATTTATACATCGAGTTTTGGAAAATAACATCTTAAGTTCTTAGATTCATATTCACATAAATTCACTAACTAATAAAAGTATTAATTTTTAACAAATAAAAACAAAAATATGGAATAAAGGCAAATAAAGGAATGGGTAAACGATCAAGAGTTAATACTATAAAAAATATAAAATCATTTTTTTTTTTGTAATTCAACAAAGATGAAGAAGAATGGTAATGACCTATCATGGGCTGGTTAAGCAAGCTGATCACTTTACACAAAAGCAACATTCGCTATTCTACCCATGATTGAGAACCTTTTTTTTTTCCTTTTTTAATTAGTTTGCTGTGTATATATTATGTTAAAATAACAAATAAAAAGAATACCACTGACAAGACACATTAGGTTTCTTGGTAGGTCTCTGCAAAAAAAATGTGTGTATGTGTATAAAGTGAATGTATGTGTGTACGTAATTTATGAAAAAACGTATTCCTCGATATTTTTTCTTCATTTCGTTCGTTAAAATCAAGCTCGTTATGAAAATCTCAATATCGTACGTCATAAATGGTTCATTTTTCATGGAAATTTTTATCCGTTTTTGAATTAGTGTCCATTATTTGAGATATTTTATTATTTTAACCTCATCGATTTCACGGAACTAAATAACAAAAGAAGTGAGTTTTTATTTATTTCTCCCCGTTTCAATAATAGGGCTGAACTGTAAATAATATCATCCCTCTTTCACAGAACAATCAATTTTCAGTTTGTGTTTTAATTAAAATCTTGTGCCCGAATGATCCAGTCAGGATATTGAAATAGGCTTATTGAAAATCGTGCCTTTTAATTACTTAAAAATTATTGGCCTTTCAGAAAAGTCGGCACCCGTACGGTGCTGATTGAAAATGGTGATTAATCGCGATTTTTTTAGATTTGTAATAAAGGAAAATCATTTCCCTTTCGTGAAAAGCAATAAATCTGGATTTTAATTTTACCAGAGATGTAGCGACTAGTGAATCGCTCGGATCGCTGGCGAATGTTTTTACGCGATAGTATTCGGGTTGAATTTGATGAGATTACTTGCGTAGAAAAATGCTGGACGATAATATCCACAAATAATAAAAGGCACCTCTTTTAATATTAATACGATGAATTATAGTAAAATTCTGACCTCGGGGTGGTGTTATGGTATTTTAAGTCGATTGCTGTTGCTCAAAGCCTGGTCCAATAGATGACAGCTACGACAGTCGTTCGCTCGAGCAACGATATGTAGAGTAAACACATAAGAGAAAACCCATAATATATTTACTTTCTGTAACAAAATTTTCCATAATTTTTAGCATAGCATTCTCTAGTATTTTTTTTGATACAAGGATTTTGAGTACGGGTATGCAAACCGGAAACCTCCAGCTATTGCTGGTATTCTTCTAATCTTCTTTTCTATCTATTCTTATTTTCTTTCCAATTTAGTATTTACATCTTTCATATTGATCTGTTTTACTTTGTCATCTGTATTCCATTCCATGTCATTTTCTTAAAATCTATTTTAACGCGTGTTTCAATGCATTGTGCATCATTTTTAAATGCCATTTGCTCATGAAAATGATACGGAATGCATCGAAACACGCATTACAATAGATTTAAGGAAATAGAGGTATTTACCAAATAAAAATTAAATTTAAAATGGACAGATATTACTACAAGGGTTGATCAATGAATGAAATCATTTATTTTATGTTCAAAATTTTATTTTCTTAAGCTTAATAAAATAAAACAACTTTGTTTTAACCAATTTTTAATGATGCACTTTATCCAACCGGTTTCGATTTTGTTTTTTCAAATCACATTTTCATATGGTTTACGGAGTGCGTGCAAGTTTTTGGTATCGTAAGGGAATGGTTTTTAACTATGACCTTAGTATGAGTATTTCAATGTTTTAGAATTTAGTACATAAACCCTGATGATGACAAGGTTCTTGTCGAAACCGGTGGGATAAAGTGTACCAATAAAAGTGGTTAAAACAAAGTTGTTTTATTTTATAAAGTTTATAAAATGTGCCACAAAGTATGTGTGAAAAACATTCAAGAAATTTGATTTTCTTAATTTTTTTTAAATAATGCCATATGAACCGTGGTGGCTTGCCTCTTTTTTACTTTAAGGTTTGCAATAAAGATAAATTAAAAAATGCTTTGAACAACCCGCGTAGTATCAAATAGTAATCATTTACATAAATCTGATTGAACCATGTTGTATTTTCTCAAGCTATTTCGAAAAGGAGGTCTCGGCGAACGACAATTTAAGGCAAAACATTTGAAATTCACAATCTGAATTTAGAGTGTAATTTGTTTGAGGCAACATCTCGGATTCATTCGCATTCAAGCCGAGTGCAATATTTGTAAATAAACCAAGTAAATTAGACTTTGTCTTCTAGGTAACGCCTTTGGTCAATTAGACAATGTTGCATTAGCTTTAAAGAGGACTCAATCTAATAAAGTCTTACGTATTTTATGGGGTTCATCGTAGATACGTTACGTGAATAAAAACGCATTAAAAGTTTGTGTTGCGTTGTGAATTATATCCGCCTCCGTAGTGTAATGGTCAGCATGCTCGCCTACCGTTCTGGAGGTCCCGGGTTCGATTCCCAGGGGGGTTTAATAAATATAAGTGATTTTTTCACTCTAATATTTATTCAATATTACACTGGACTGGTACCTGAAGTGGAGGGCTGATCACCTTTCCTTCATGTGTAATCGATCGAGATAACACTGCGTTTATATGAAGCAGTGCCCTATGCACCATTGGGGTGCGGTAAGGGTTTTATTATTTTTTTATTATGTGGATTATATTCCTTATTTTAACAAGTTTGTTTAAAAATAAGGAATAAAATGTATGTATTACACATTCTAAAATTTCATCAAGATGAAGCAATTTAAAAAAAATATTTGTGTTAACAATTATATATTCATATGTATTTATAATCCATATTCTACAGCTATATTAAAGTTGATTATAATTTTTAATAGCCACATTCAAATATGATTCAATTAATGTAGATTGACAAATTTAATCAATATTTTCCTTTATTTTAGTTGACTATTGTTATTTTTTTTTCATTCTCCATCTCCTGTTTTATACTTTTTTATTAAAACAACGTATTATATTTTGTTTCAAATAACCGAAATCACTCGCAAACGAGTGGAAGCTTTTTAAGGCCCAATGTATAATACATTGCAATAAAATTATCTTTAAACTCTTAAAATTGATCTAAAAACACTGTTTTTGTATCAAAAAGATAAACTTTTCTTCAAAATAAATAAAGGGTTTTGAGTAATCAAAAGGAAAGCAGTTAAAAATTATGATTTAAAAAAAATTATATTTATTTAAAAAAAAAAAGACAACTTATATTCTAAAAAATTGGGCATGGATAGACGTGTGACTTTTTGCGCATTTGTCGCTTACTGAATCCTACATATGCTTGCGAGTAAGGCCTTAAAAAAAAGAGACCAGACTGTATCGTGGCTAAGGATTCTGTATCGCAATATCAGAGAAGCAATCAATAATCATTGACCGCTTAATCGAGAAAGTAATGAAGGAACGAATCAATTCACTTCGTATTAAAAAAGTTCCGTGCCGGCTGCGGTATTGTATAACTTAATATGGACAGTCGAAGTAGATCGCGAACCAACTTAAATAGCTCGGAGCCTGAACTTTTTTCGACGAATCTTTCCCCAACAATTGTTGATCTAAGTTTTTTCGCAAAGTTGTTTGCAAACAAGAGCTTCCTGTGGGAGACATAGGGAATTAAGTGCGGTAGATTTCCGTTTGGAGTAGCCGAGGACTGTTTTACAATTTCTTTGGAATTCAAAAGTCATTTTGGTCCGGGCTGGGGAGATTTAAAGATTTTCACGAGGTGGGTTTTCGTTCTTTGATCCTTATATCTTGACTGGATTTGAATCTGTTCTTATCTACAATGCCAATGTTTAAGCAAATGAAAAATAATATTAAAAGACGCGTTATTTTGATAAACAACAATTATTTACTTGAATGTTTTTCGCAGATGCTTTCTGGCACATTTTATAAAATGTATAAAATTAAACAACTTTGTACTAAACACTTTTTTAGGAGTTTTTTTAATCATATTTTTAAATCATATTTTTCAAATCATATTTTCATATGGTGTATGAAGTGTGTGGAAGTTTTTGGTAAGGGAATGTAATTAACTATGAGTATTTTAATGTTGAGTAGAATTTAATAAACCCTGATGATGACAAGGTTCTTGTTGAAATCGGTTGGTTAAAGTGTACTAATAATAAAAGTGGTTAAAACAAAGTTGTTTAATTTTATAAACAATTATTTTATTTTATTATTTGGTCCATGCTGGGAAGATTTAAATATTCACAAGGTGGATTTTCGTTTTTTGACTTAGTCCTTGTGTGTTGCACAGATTGAAATCTGTTCCCATCTAAAATGTCATTGTATAAGCAAATCCTAAATAAGATATAAGATGTATCTTATTTAACGAATGAAAATATTTGTTAACATATATGAATATGTATAAATATACATGTGAGACAAAATCATATAGGTAGCTCTACATATCGCTCACTCCTTTCAACAACGTCATTCATCAAAAATCGTCAATTTTTAGTGGTGCATGTTTTCGGAATGCCCAGAAAATGTAATATATCCCAGCATAAGCGGCATATTTTAAACTTAATATTTCCCGCCATAGGGCAGAAAGTGCTGTTTTTTTTTTATTTTGTAGAAAAGGTATTGTTTAATTGTTTTTTAAATAAACAAAATATTTTTCCAATGGAGAAAAAACAGTCAGGTTTTACCTAAAAAGATATGTTGCACACTAAAAAGTTCAACAAGTGGCTTGATATTTATTTTTAATACATTTCATAATATTCTTAAACTTTAAAAACGATCTCCTAAAAAATCAAATTTTTTGATATATGACGCTGTTGAAAGGAGTGAGCGATATAAGATACCTCATAGTCTCTCAATTTTCCCGTTATATTTTCTCTGGAATAGTTCTCAAAAAAAAATTTTTTTTAATGTTTTGTATTTAACTAATAACATAAGTCAAGGTTCAAAATGATGCTATATGATAAAACCAAGGAAAACTTAGCATGTTTAAGTGTTGAAATACATACTTGAATGTGGTCAGGTCAGCAGTTGAAATGATCGGCGGGTATGTATGAAGAGATGCATGAATGTAGAGAGGTGAAGATTAATGTATTAATTTTTAAATCAAACACAGATTTTTTTAGTCTACTAATTTTTATTTTATTAACAAAAACACATAAAAAATAATATTGTGACAATTGTTTCGCCTAGTTATAGCATTTTCAAACGAAAGTTTGAAAATTTTTGACATTCGTTTGAAAATGCCATTACTAGGCGAAACAATTGTCACAATATTAATTTAATAAAATGCAACTTAGTAGACTCAAATAATCTGTGTTTGATTTAAAAATTAATACATGAATTAAAATGGAGTTTTACAAATTAAACACCAAATCAATAAATAAAATAAAAATAAAATGAGGCGAAGATTGTTTGTAAAGACAGATAGGTGTGACGTTTTATATTCTCTGCTTACCCCTGTAGAGAAAAGGTGTGATGATTACTTTAAATTCTTAGTTTTCACATGTATAAATCAATTAAAATGAAAATTTGTGTTATAAAATATTTTTTAGAAATAAATCTATTTTAACTTTCCAAAAAATATATGGGTTAAAGTTTCCAAACAATATTAGGGCTGCAAGTTCATCGATATTATGATTTATTCCACTCGGCAGTCTGTTAGTGTTCTCACCACATATTAAATAACAGATCCACCCCTTCTGAAAAATAAAAGTTTCATCCCCTTAGCGAGCGAACTTGCGAAATTCTTTACTTTAAGCCCGAGATAGTGACAAAGAATCTAATGTATGGAAAAACTATTTCAATATATCAAAATCAACTTTTGACTCAGAAAGGTAAGGTAGAAAAATGATAATTTTAAATCTTTCTTTCCCATACTGTTTCTTATACTCGAATCTGATGCTGATTTTTTAAAGGGAGTTGCATTTATTTTTACCTTGCTTATTATGTACAAGGTGTATATCAATTAGTATATCAATTAGTGGATTGTTGTTTCTTCTAACTAAAAACACGCTTTATTTAAAAAAAAATGAGAACAGGAAGGATAAACTAGTGAAGGCCAATCAGGAACATCTCAGCATTTGCTCCCTACTAGGAGAAAACCACGTTAAACTCCTCAGGACAAGCCGGGCTGTTGACTGTCGTCAACAGGCCTTCCGTTCCACTAGAAGAGGGTTTAGCAATTTTGTGTCCTAGCTTGGTTTATGGTACCAATGTCCTTCACTATTTTTATTTTATATAATACCAATATGATGCTAAATGAAGTAACATTATTTATTTAATCTACTTATAACGTATGTTATAACTAATTATGTAACCATCACGCTGCATCCTGCAGGAGTACGCAGAGAATAAGGAGCACCACAAGACTGTCTTTGCAAATAATGTTAGCCTGTTCCACATTTATGCTCGCCGATTATCGTGACTCCTGAATTAACCACGTTCAAGTATTTGAAATACTGGATTAATTTTCTATTTGTAACGTGATAGTATTTTTTTTTTTACTTTTCTTTCTTCACTCATTTGATTCATATGTTCATACCATCTCAACACACCCTTTGTAAATTAATAGTTATATTTTTATTGATGTTTAATTATAACGTTGATTATTATTATTATTTTTTTTTAAATGATTTTATACGGTTTCATTAATTGATTCGACAATCGGTTTGTGGTAATATCTATCATTATTTATTTATTGATTTGGCGTTTAATTTGTAGAACTCCATTTTAATTTATGTATTAATTTTTTTATGTGTTTTTTGTTAATAAAATACAACTTAGTAGACTCAAAAAATCTGTGTTTGATTTAAAATTAATACATATATCTATCATTTTTAATTTAATTTTTGAAAATGATACGGAATGTATCGAAACACATGTTATAATGGATTTTAAGACATTGTTTTATTTTAAAGAATAAAATAAAATCTATAGTTTTTTCCACATGAGTTTTATTTGACCAGCAACCAGGGTTTGTGGTAACGTTTCGTAAAGTTTCGTTTGTGGTATTTAGCAAGTAAAACCTGAATATTTTTTTTATGTATATAAACCTTCACCTGGTCAACTGATAGCATCTCCAGTCAACCGAAAAACTTGACTTAGTCGTTCTTATAAGCTTATGAGATTTTTGTATTTTATAAAAATAATTTGAAAGTATGAATTTTTTATCCGAATCATCTATATATAATGATTTTAATTATTTACAATTTATTTTCAGAAGTGACAGCCATGGCCGAACAATGAGCATTCTATGGGGTTGGTGGCCCCTCTTTTTAACAGGTAAGTTTTTATTAATTTTTTTATATTATGTTGTATTCAAGTAAATATTTTAGGGGTTGAAGAACCATGATTTTATATAATTTTTGTGACAAAATGAATTCAAATTGAATGAATTTAAGTAGTGTATTATAATAATAATTACATAAAAGTTTTGGTAAGGGTTTTTGTAATGATTTTATATCACATGTGTCATAAAATCACATATCATATTTTAAATCTCGTCATCATTCTTAAACCTCTTACCATAACATATCGCTCACTCCTTTCAAGAACGTCATAAATCAACAAACTTGATTTTTCAAGTTTTTAAAGATTAATAATATAATACAATGTATTAAAAATAATTATCAAGTCACTTATTGAACTTTTTATTGTGCAACAGATCTGTTTAGTTAAAACTTGAAAGTTTTTTCCCCATTTCAAGAATATTAAGCAAATTAAATTAAATAAAATAATAATTACACAGTACTTTTTCTTAAAAATGCAAGAACAACACATTCTGCCCTGTAGCGGGTTAAGTTTAAAATATGCCTCTTTTGCTGTGATATAGTACATTTTCTGGGCATTACGAAAACATGCACAACTGAAAATTTACGATTTTTGATTTATGACGTTCTTGAAAGGAGTGAGCGATATATCTAATTAATATTATTAATATAATACATTACTTTACTTTCATTTAATTTCAATTTTTGTCTCTCTGTATATGTCGTATTCTATTTAATGACCAAATGAACAAATTTATGAAGTTTATTCTAATAATAATAACATAAAAGTTACAGTTAAGGTTTGAAGTTTAATTTTATTTTAGAAATGGATTTTGTACGTAAACATCTAGATTGGTTCAACGTACTCATTCAGTTGTACATAGGAAATATGTAGGTACAACTGACATTGCAACAATAATTTACAACACTGAACAATGAATCGAAAATGCTACGTTCTTTTATTTAGTTCAAATTATTAAATATTCTATTTTGTTTAATATTATTACAATATTCAAAACCTTATCCTAATCCCAATGGTGCATAGGGCACTGTTTCATATAATGCAGTATTACCTTGATCGTTTACACGTGAAGGAAAGGTGACTAGCCCTCCGCTTCAGGTACCAGTCCAGGGTTATATCGAATAAATATAACAGTGAAAAAATTACTTATATTTATTTGACCCCCCCTGGGAATCGAATCCGGGACCTCCAGAACGGTAGCTGAGCATGCTGACCATTACACTACGGAGGCGGATGAAACCTGTCTTATTTTAATTAAAATTATTTCAAAATAGTTTAAATTTAGTTAATTCTGTTTTTTTTTTTAAATTATTTTATCATAAAGCAAACAACACGTTATATACTAGTATTACGTACAAAAATGATAACGGCCATTAATAAAGGATTAAAAAATATTTGGGTAAATTTGGAACAGTTGGTTGACAACTTCTACTGCACATTAGTAAGGGGAAAATCCGTGTTTTTTTAAAAATATAATATGAATGTAACTAATATATTGAGGTCGTAAGTCTAAATATTTTGTAAACCAGACTTTACTTAGTCCGCAGTGTTTAAAGCAATTCAGTGAACTGTGTTCCACATACCAAAATATAAAACAGAAGCAAGTTAGCGTTTTTTTTTGCTCCCGTAGTTTCTAGACCACCATTGGGGCTATGTCCACCTATTCACGTTTGAAATCAGTTTAAATTGGAAAGAAACTCGTGTTGTGTGTGCTAACATACAGGGTGAATAAAATGAAACATTGTTATAACAGAATTTTATGTCTGGAATTTGTGTCGATGATACTTTGTTACGCATTTAATAAACTTTTTAATATAATAATAATAAATCCCTTACCGCACCCCAATGGTGCATAGGGCACTGCTTCATATAAACGCAGTGTTATCTCGATTCTCCAGAACGGTAGTCGAGCATGCTGACCATTACACTACGGAGGCGGACTTTCTTAACTTTTTAATATACATGTAAATAAAACTTAAATCTTGTTTTAACCACTTTTTTGTATTATTTTTCCAAATAGTTTTAGCAAGCACCTTGTTGCTTGTTGAAACTGGTTAGAAAAATATTACTATAAATTAAAGTGGTTAAAATCGATGTTTGAGTTTCATTTATACCATAGAATTTAAAATTATTTATTAATCTTACTTATTGTTTAGTTTTGCGTGTGTTGTTGATACATTCAACAGATAGCGCTGCCATTACGTTTAAAACCTACTTAATTTTTAAAAAGATATTTTATCTATCTCAGATAAAATTACCAGTTAACACCAGCAGTCAATGAATAACTTAGGGAGGTTTAAGACTCCGAACAAAAGAATATTTACATTTTTATTTGTATAAACAAATAAAAATACGCGGGTATTCGATGAGGCATTGTGTCAAAAATCTATGCAATCGGTGGATAGCTTAAGGAGATTTAAGATTTTGACTTTTTCATTTATTTTTATACATAACAGAGATAACATCACGTTCAATGCACAATTTGATATTTATTTCTTATTATTTGCTTACTCAAAAACGATATTGGAAACAATTTAACTACCTTAATACCACGCCGCTTTCCCGCAGAGGCAGGCAGACAGAATATAACGCCACATCAATCTCTCATAGCAAACAATCTTTGCCTCTTCCACATTTATCATATTAAATGATGAATATTATTCTTATTTCTTACACATTGAAATTTGGATTAACATAACCTTGATGATCAGGTATATCACAATAACTAAAATAATATATTTTTTCAAAGGTTGCATTACTTTTTGAGCATCCTGTACTTTTATTACACTAGGGACACTCGTTCAGAGGGACTCAGCGATTTTATTGGTCAAAAACCTAGTCCAAATTTTGTGAGATCTAGTTTAGTGTAAAGAATTTTAACAAGAAACTAGATAATACAAAGACAGATTTATTTATTCTTGTAAAATTCCTCAATACTTCTTTATTTTTCTTGTACCGTAGAACGGGGCTACTTGAACTTTGGTGTGTTACTTGAGCCCAGTACAATTTTTTTTTATTTAAATCTGTATTTGGTCTACAATAATGAACGTATCGTGACTATATGTCAGGGAAACAATGAATCATGTCGATACGTTCATTATTGTAAACCAAATACGGAACTAAATATTTTTTTGTACTGGGCTTAAGTAACACATCAATGTTCAAGTAGCCCCGTTCTACGGTAATCAAACAAATTTCGCCGGGGTTTTTAAATATAAAATAATGATAAAATAGTACTTAAACGGCTAACGACCTGCCATACGCTGGTTCGTTTTGTCCTCCCCTTCACATTCGCCAAATATACCTTTTTAGACGGGTGCCGTGGCGTAGTTGGGTAGACGTTCGACTGCGAAACTGACGTTGCTGGTTCGATTCCCGCCAATTGCAAAATAAATTCAAGATTTATTTTCAATTGGTCTAGGTGTTTGTAATTTATTTTTTACATTTACCTTCCCTATCCTTACTATATTACCTGCAGACAAGCTTCTAAAACAGACGCTTTGCGGGTTATTCCTTAAAAAAGTCATTCTCTCGTTATCCATTCACTTCACATAATGTTCATAAGTTAAGTTATTTAACTTGATCTACATCATTAAGTATTCAGAAAAGACAGAAAAGGGGTATTTTTCAGACTTGAATTACATAATTTATTTCTAGGTAAGTAGAACAAAAAACAACAGTAAATTTACATTATATTTCGTCTTAGTCTAATACAGAACGGTAACAAAAGATGAACCATGTAGATAAAAAATGAGTGAAGAAGCACGTTGGTAGGGGTAATAAAATTGGACCCCATTGCGAGATTAGCGGACGTGACCTTCTCAGCTTTCTTCTTGCCTGGTGGCTGGCAGAATTGAGGCCCTATTCGCAGTCCCAACGACTTTTCTAGGTCAGGTAACTGGAATAAGCGAAAATAAGATTTGGACCCAAAAAAACAAAATAAAACACGTGACAGTTCAGTTAGGTCATTTGCTGGTGTGGGATGTCTGTAGCTTGAAGACTGACAAGAATAGACCTTGGGGTTCTAATTCAAGTTCACTGGAAAAAATCAGTATTGAAACTTACATTAATTTGTTAACAATATTTTTTTATGAAATATCTCCTTTTATAGAAACAGAATTTGGACTTCGTATTTCTTTGAATTTGCCCTCATAAAAAGCCAAAGTATTGTAACTGAATCAAATACTTTTAGCTATTGATAATCGTATTTCTCTCCACTCATAAAATGGTTGAAGTACTCTAGCTTCTGCTAACAGTTCTAGTTTTTAAAAATTCCACTTTTTTCTCTGCTTATAAAATAGCCAAATTACTCTAGCTTGTTTAAACACTTATAGTTTTTAATACAACATATTTTTCTCCCCTCATACAATAGATAAATGGTTATACTGTAGCTTGTTTAAATACTTAAATTTTGACACACGTATTTCTCTCCCCTCATAATATGAATAAAGTTGGTACTCTAATTTGTTATAACACATTTAATTTTTAATAACTTCACATTTCTTTCCCCTCATAAAATTGTCAAAGTACTCTAGCTTGTTTTAATACTTTTAGTTTTTGATAACTTCACATTCCTCTTCCCTCATAAAAAGCCAATGTACTCTAGCTTGTTCTCGTACTTTTAGTTTTTTACAACGTTTTAAGTGTGTCCAAATACTTGATAGATAAAAAAGAATATGGAAGTCTGAGTATTTACAGTTCTTAAAACCTATCAAAGGCAGGTTAAATGATCACTTAACATACGTGCAACATTCACCATTTTACCCATGATTGACAACCACACTCTTCAAATTTTTCGACCTCTTAGATACACGATAAATCGCGTGATAGAGTACATATGAGTTCTCAACAACCATCTATTTTAGATTGAAGATGCTTGTATTTAGGAAAGACTTTTAGTTTTTGATTACTCAAAAATTTTCTCCCCTCATACAATAGTCAAAGTACCTACTCAAGCTTGTTTTAAGAATTTGTATGGAGGATAACAAAACGCCAATCCACATTCTCTACAATTGTGACGCACTCTCTCGCAAACGAAGTCACATCCTTGGAGGACCTCTACTGGACTCCGAGAAGGTGAAGCCACCAAGGCAGGTCGTGAGTTACATGACTCACGTAGGTCTTGGCAGTGAGCTGTAATACAGAGGGAGGTCACAATAGACCTAATATGGTCGCAGTGACATAAGGGACACAAGATCCCGTGACCCCAAAAAAAGCTTGTTTAAAACTTTAGTTTATGATAACTTTAAAATTTTCTCCCCTCATGAAATAATCACAATAACACTTTTAGTTATTGAAATATTGAGCGCCATATTTGAATCTATAACACCATGTCATTGGTCATGACTCTCATTTTTTCCTCTCAACTAAAATCTAGTTACTCTTTGGTTCCACCCCTGTGTAGGTGTCCCAGTAGACTAAGAATACGGGGGTAGCGCTAACTGCCTGCCTAGCCAGTCACACAGTGAGTGTAGAGCACGAGTTAGGGTCTACGTTTTAAATGAAAACTTTCCGGCCACGGAGAGAATTCTTCGCGGCCGTGTTCGAGAACCCACAAATTGACTGCGCCATCTTGGAAATATGTGCCAAAATTACTTAACCTCAAAATCTCACGTTTTATCTTAATCCTAAGGCGGGAGAGATAAGATAAAAATGGATGTTGTATTTTCCAAGTTTTTTCCTTCACTAATAAAATTTCACAACGATGTATCTGATTTAAGTAAACTTCTTATTGGACGCGATCGAATGAAATTTCAAGGACGCGTCACGTTTTTAAGCACATTTCGTCACATAAGAGAGTAGATCTCAACGTTATATTATAACGTAGAGAGAAGAAGAATGTGTTTTCTCATAAGAATGTGTGGAAAAATCCTTGTACGATAGAATTAAAAATGAAGACAGTAGAAAAGAATGTAAGACTGAATACCATAGTTTCAAATGTAATGTTAATAAACATATTTGATTAAAAATGTAAATCTTATAAAAATTATAAATATATTTTGCTGACCACCCAGTAGCTTGTATTTTTGTATATTCTAAGTACTATCGTTTATCAGCGAAAAAATATAACTTTTTTAAAAATTTGCTAAAAGTTTTCAAATAGAGTTTTTCGCCTTCCGTCACTCTTTCTCATAATTCTTATCGGTACCTTCTACCCCGTGTACATGTTATGTACTCTTTATGTATATTAATGGTTACTAAAAGCTTTTAGAAAATATACTAAAAAGAAAGCTTCCGATCTTTAGCGCTACACAAAGTTTTTTACAGGAAACTTTTTTGTCCTTTAAGGTCTTAGAAATATCAATATCTCATTTTGACCCTCGCATTAGGGGAAGCGGTTGGCAACCAGTGGTATACGCATAAAAAAATACTGTTTTATTTTAATTTTTAAACATTTTTTAGATTTTGCTTAACACAAATGTTTATTTTGAATGTAATTGTAACTGATTTATAAACCCTGGCGTGAAGGTCAGTAGCAAAATTAAAATAAAAGTAATTTGTGCGCGACCCATTATGACATATGTGTTTGAATGCGGAAAGGTCACCGCAGTAATAAAAACGCGCTAAGAGTCTCAGAAATGAATACTCTAAGGCAGTGTTAAGCAAACTTTTTCTATTCAAGGTAGGTGTACACCTACCAAATTAAGAAATTTGAAGGGTTCATATTTACCGTATTGTAGTATTTTCACAAAACTCGACTTTTTCCGCGGCACACCAACTAATCACCACGGTAGACCAGTGTGCCGCGGCACACAAGCGGAAAAATGCACTAAGGAGTATATTTGGCAAGAGCCTATAAGATGTGTAGAAAAAGGAACACCAGGATAAGAGAAATTTGCTAGATCGAAGATTTATTTGATGTATTTATTTGTTTATTATTACTTTTAACAAAACACATTTTATTTTTTGATGAATGTCTCAGTAGGCATAACCCGTGACGAGACGTTCATTTACATTATGAAAATATTAATTTGAAATTACAAATATTACAATATAAAATGTAAAATAAAAGTATCTTAACAAAATAAGTACAGTTTACTGCAGTAAAAAATCGACAAGTATGTAACAATAATAATTTGATAAGCTGACTTCTTTTAGTTGAGGTGACCAACTTTATTATGAGTTTTTACTTTATTAAGATTGAAGACATGGTTCCATTCTCCTCACATGCGCAAACCATTGACTTCGTTGCCTTCCCCACCTAACAACATCTTCGATCTCGCATATTTCCCTTATCCTGGTGTTCCTTATTCTATCTCGTAGACTCTTTTTATATATCGCTACTCCTTTCAACAACGTCATATATCAAAAATCGTAAATGTTCAGTTGTGCATGTTTTCGGAATGCCCAGAAAATGTACTATATCCCAGCAAAAGTGTCATATTTTTAACGTTATATTTACCCGCTACAGGGCAGAAAGTGTTGTTTTGGCATTTTAAGAGAAAAGGTATCGTTTAATATTTTTTTTAAATATACTAAGATTTTTCAAATAGAGAAAAACATTCCGGTTTTACCTAAAAAGATCAGTTGCACAGTTAAAAGTTCAATAAGTGGCTTGATATTTATTTTCAATACATTTTATTATATTTTTAACTTTAAAAACGATGTGACGGCTATGTGGAACATATCGCTCACTCCTTTCAACAAGAAAGGAGTGAGCGATATGTTCCATAGAGTCTTCATTTCTGACACTTTTAGCGCGTTTTTTGTTACTGCGGTATCCGCTCTGTATTCGATCCCATATGTCATGATGGGGGTCGCACAGAACTTTTATATATTTTTATTTTGCTGCCGATCTTCATGTTATGGTTTTTCAGTGTAGAATTTTTCGAGAACATCTAAGAGAAAAAATGATTTCAAACTAAATCCTTGTTTGGTTATTTGATTTTCCAATGTTGTTTACTTCTGTCGTACATCCTGCACAGATCAGATAATTTATCATAAATTTGTTGCCATGTCGCATCTGTTCAAGAGATTTTCATAAAAGGACCCTGCATAAAAGTTGTGTTTTTTATGGAATTATTATTTTTCTTTGGGCAACTCTCAAGTAACTTTAATCATAATAAATTATGATTAAAGTTAGTTTAATGATAACAAATGATTATTAAAGTATGTTTAATGATAACAAAATATTATTAAAGCAAGTTTATTGACAATTTATTAATTTTTAGTCATTAACGACTGTTAATTAAAAAATTGCAGCAAAATTAACATGACGTGATATCGACAGGAAAGATAATGACTTTCTTTGATGAGCCACGAATAAGATATTTTTAAGAGAAGATAATTTAGTTATTTAAAAACTAAAAAACTAACTAATTAACCATCACGCCGCTTCTTCGCTGAGGTAGGCAGAGAGAATAGAACGCCACACCTATCCATCTTTGCAAACAATCTTCGCCTCTTCCACATTCATGCGTTTCCTGATGACTAAATAAATAAAGTTGAATAATAATGGCAAATAGTCAAAAAATACAAAGCGACTGTGGTTAGTAATAGTAGCAGTAGTAGACCGAGGCAAACTTGTCACGATAAAGTTTTTCATTGACTTGAAAAGTGGTCAGGTCAGGAGTCGGAATAATCGGTGGGTAGGCAGAATGGAGGTGGCTGAAGGCGCTTGAGATATGGTGCTACAGGTGCATCTTAGGGTGATCGGAACATGTAGGGAACAACAAGGTATTAAGCAGGGCCAGGGAGTCTAAATGCTTATTAAATAAACACCAGTGAGCCAAATGGATAGAAACGAATTGTTGAAAAGCCCTGAATATTGAACTAGTATTTGGACACATTCTAAATGTTGTAGTTAGTTTTATAGCCAGCCCATGACAAGTCATAAGCACTGAAAATACACAAATTTTTATATTCTTTTTTGTCTTTGTTGAGGTGTAAAATGTGAAGCTATCCAAACTAACTAACCATCACCCTTCTTCTTACTTCGTACCATATCCTCGTCCTAACTTGCTTTTGATCTTATCCCAAAATAATAGTTCTCATGGCACATAATGTTTCCCCAAGTTCTCCCGAGATCGCAGCTTATGGCCCGAGTTACTTGTTACATTAATAAAGATCATCATTTCATATCGCTCCAACCTTGTCCTGATGGAGGGCGGAGACCGAAAAGTTTCCAACCAAACTACTCACTTAGTCAACTCATAGCGCCGGGCGAGCCTACTAATTCAACAAGGCAGATAAATAACCATGCAATGGTATCTATACCAAGTCATAAGCTCTGTTAATACCGAGACTTTCAAATTCTTCTTCATCTTTGTTGAGATGTCAAAAAAATGTAAAAATAACTCCTCAGTGGAGAAAACCCAGATTGTTTAATAAATATAATTAAAATGTTATATTCAAATTGGATTTTAAAACAAAGTTACATTTTATTTATAAAATGGAAAATTACAAAGTAAGTGCTTCGAATATAAATTATATTATTAATCAGTATTTAGACACACTCAAAATGTTGTGATTAATAAGTCGATTTAAATTAACTGGTCAAATTATAAGCTAAAAACAATAAAATGAAAATGATGTTTCCTGGCGTTTCTCATGAATATGATTATAATCCAGGATTCGGACCTCACAAAGTAATATAAGAGTTTCTACTCAATAAAAAGCTTCTTCATCTCACCAATAGATGTCTCTCGTGAAAATTCTAGTGATTATTGTACAATGTTTCGAAATTGGATCATCTGTAGAACTTCCGAGAATTTGAGTAGTGTGGTTGTCAATCATGAGTAGAATTGTGTAAAGTGTGTAAATTAATCACTTAAACAAGTTTATAACGGTCGCAAGCCCTGTAAAAGCCCAGACTTTTATTTTCTTATTCATTTAGGTTGAGATGTCAAAAAATAATACAAAAATAACTCCTATACATAATTGGAGATGATCCAGATTTGCGAACTAGTATTTGGACACACTCAAAATGTTGTGAATCAAACATTTGTTTGAAGTACACAGTTAACTTAGAACTTAATACTGTAAAATGTAAAACGTCTCCTCCACACATCATTTACTACACCAAGTATTTTGACATCGTATTCAAATTAGTCTCACTCCATACATGGTCTTCATTCCTTACGGTGTCCGCTCATTTCAAACTTTGGCAATTATTCCGAAAGTTCATTCATTTGAATAGCTGGAGGTCAAACTATTACCGAATTCTGAAACAATATTTATTAAGATGCCCTATCACACATTCTGTGTCTAATTGCGACGAAATAGCTTGGAAAATTATAGCGAAACTCCGGCGCCATTTTCCTATTCTGATTACCACAAGATCCAGTTTAAAGATGAAATTGTAGGATTTAAAAAAATAAAACATAATTGTGTTTTCTGATTATATATATTGATTTGGCAATCACATTGCGGTAATTTCTGTCTTTTTTATAAATTTATGTTTTGCTTGTTAACCGCCCTACACATACGAACGTACGTGATACGCGTCGTTTTTTCCGCACCATTGCGCTAACCCTGTGCGAAAAATATTTAATGCGAGACAGAGAGAGGGAAAAACGCCAGCGAAAAAATACATCAGTTCCGTCCTAAAAGCACCTTTAATGGCAAAAAAATCTGTTTGCATAATTCTGCAGAAAAAAAAAATTATACAGAATAAACTCAGAAAATAACGCGAAGGTGGGGTGGATAAATAGCACATTTTCTTAAAATCCATTGTGGTGACACGTGTTTCGATGCAGTCCGCATCATTTGCGGTTTGCAACAACTCATTAGCAATTTGACTTGGAATCAATAAATGAAATTTTAGACTTATTTATTTTTTTTACAAAAATGTTAATAAAATTAGTATATAACCACTCACCGAGATTTTTACGTCTACCGGTTTCGAGACGTACCCGTCTCTTCGTCAGGACAATCACTAACACAGCATGCAAACAATACTACCCTTCACCACCATAGCACCATTTACACACTCAAAACTACACAAAATGTCTAACACATGCGATTTTTGGTCGACCCGAAGACCAACATGCACTATAGTTTTCAATACAGACGTGCGTTACGAGCCGAGGTTAAACGTGCATAAAATTAGACCTGAAATTTTAGAAGTCAGTATGGTTGAAAAAGGCGTAATGCATGTTTTTGGTTTGAAAAATATAAAAATGTTTAAAAGATACGGAATGCATCGCAATACAAGTCACAATAGATTTTAAGAAATAGTACCAATTAACAAGTAACACTTACAACATTTTGAGTGTGTCCAAACACTTGTACACAAAATCCGGATTAATTTCAATTACAGGAGTCACTTTCATATTAATTTTTAACATGGTGAATGTTACACGTGTGTAAAGTGATTACTTAAACCAGCCTATGACCTAAATACTTGCCCAGTAAATGCACAGACTTCCATACTCTTCTTCATCTTTGATAAGATGTAAAAAAATAACAAGTAAAACTTAATTTAAAAAAATATATTTTTATATACCAGAGTCCTTCATGGAATGTTTGTAAGATTCTTTACAAATTATTTTTCATACCACAACAGGTTGTAAGCACTGTAAATGCCCAGACTTCCATAACTTCTTCATCCATGTCAATATATTAACTTCTTAGTAAATATATTATAAATGACTCCTAAGTGGACGAACCCTGATTTGTAAACAACGATTTAGACACACAAAATATTGTGAAAAAGAAATATTCAACGTAGAAGTAGCAACCGTTTACGATTTAAAAAATACCATTGGAAAATAATTCAATTCGGTGAATTTAAAATGAAATAAGGGTTGGTTTTGATTCGGCCTCATTTACACCTCAGTAAAAATACACGAAAGGTTTGCGAATAATACAAACCGTCGATCTCTACCTGAAATCTGCTCCCCTGTTCCATTGTTCGGCTGAAAAAACATCATTGTTGTGTATAACAGAAGTGATAGAATGGAAATACAACAACTGGAAAACAACAAAGGTCGAAATAATATTGTCGGGATATAATATTGTTTGGAAATAAGGCTCGGTATTAACAATCGCTCGGTTGCGGCTGCTAGAATATTCAATGGAATACTTTCAGAGACTGCGCGATATGAGTAAACTATTAAATAACGTAAATCAGTGAAATCTTTTTATGAAATATTCAGGCACCGAATTATTAATTAACCCTTTGGATGCGACATCAATGTATATTAGAGGTATCTTATCTGTCATATATCAAAAATCGACAATTCTGAGTTGTGTATGTTTTTGGAATACCCAGAAAATGTACTATATCCCAGCAAAAGTGGCGTATTTTTAACTTATTATTTACCCGCTACAGGGCAGAAAATGTTGTTTTTGCATTTTAAAAAAGGTATTGTTTATATATTTTTTTTAATATCCTAATTTTTTTTCAAATGGAGAAAAAACATTCAGATTTTACCTTAAAAGATCTGTTGCACAGTAAAATGTTCCAGAAGTGGCTTGATATTTATTTTTAAAACATTTGATTATATTTTTAAACTTTAAAAACGATCTCCTGATAAATCAAGTTATTTGATATATGACGTTGTTGAAAAGAGTGAGCAATATGTGTTTATAAAAGTGGTATTACACAAAGTAAACAATGGATGGTAAGGAGAGTGTTTTATTACCATACCACAAAGTTATGAATGGTCCTAATAAAATATCAAATGAAGCATCTATAATTTTTAGAAGAAAACAAATGGAAGTGTTAGCATTTCAGGGCTTACTACTATGAATTAAATTTTATGAATTCTCAACATAGATACCCACGATTGACAACCACACAACTCAATTTTCGGAATTTCTAGATATATTTAAATTCGTGACATATAGTACATGTGCGTTCACAACAGCCAACTGTGTTATATTTTTAAATATGCATTTATTTAGATTGGCAGTGACAGGGACATTGTAAGTAAGTAAGAAATGTAGGTTCACAGTAAAATCGGGATACATTTTGATATTTTCTCATAATTTTTGGTACTAAGTTCATAAAAGTTGCTAGAGTGGTCTGTCAAAAAGCTTAGAGATTCTGTATGAAATTTAAAAATGCGGTTGGGAACTTTCAATGTAACAAGTCGCAACCACAACCCTTTGTCACAATTGCGGTTTGAAAATTTAGTTTTTAATTTAAAGTATCTTAAGAGATTCAGGAAAAACGCAATTTTTACGATGAATATTTGTATATTTTACCGACAATTTCAAATCTCAGCATGACAGTAGCAAAATCTACATTTTTGGATCATTACTCAAATGATTAATGTAGCTCGTAGAAATGGTCGTCATAAATTGTGAAGAAAATTCGGGAAATTAGTTTACTGATTATTAAATTAGTATTAGATTACAGTGGAGAGTTATTGAATGAGTTGGGAAAACAAAGATAATTTTCCATTATTCGGTTCAATGATTTTTAAATCAAATCCACAACTTTTGATCGTAAACCTTCATTTTTGCTTTTCTTTAAAAAGTTATGAAAATTAAAAGTGGAGAACATTTATCGTGTATTTCACGTGTTTCAACTTTATTGTGTTATGTTTATATTGTTCCTGTTCAGACATCACATATCGCTCACTCCTTTCAACAACGTCATATATCAAAAATCGACAATTTTGAGTTGTGTATGTTTTCGGAATGCGCAAAAAAATTACTATATCCCAGCAAAAGCGGCATATTTTTAACGTTTTATTTACCCGCTACAGGGTAGAAAATGTTGTTTTTGCATTTTGAAGAAAAGGTATTGTTTAATTATTTTTTAAAATATAATAAATATTTGTCCAATAGAAAAAAAAATCAGGTTTTACTCAAAAAGATCAGTTGCACAGTAAAAAGTTCAATAAGTGGCTTGATATTTATTTTTAATACGTTTTATTATACTTTTAAACATTAAAAACGATCTCCTAAAAAATCATGTTTTTTGATATATGACGTTGTTGAAAGTAGTGAGCGATATATCATGAATTTATTATTGTATATAAATGAATGGTAATTTATTATTTGATAATTTTATTGATAATTCACCTTTTTTAAAGAAACATATTCACGGAAATAGATTTTCATAAGAACTAATAATATCTCTTCATAAACCTCTCATTTAGAAGCTAAATCGAACAAATTTTGAAACTTTTAAAAGTTAAAACAGTTACTGTTATAAATTAAAAAAATATACTTATTAATTTTTTTAAAAATGTTAATATAATAGTATGTCAAATACTAAAAAGCGGCCGGGTCAAGAGTCGTAATAATCGTCGGTATGTATGAGGAGTTGCATGAATGTCGAAGAGGCGAAGAATGTTTGCAAAGAGTGGTGTGGCGTTCGATTCTCTCTGCCTACCCCTGCGGAGAAGCGGCGTGATGGTTAGTTAGTTAGAAATTATATGGGGCCATCAATATGTTTTATTTTTATTTTTATTTCAAATACACTGATATCATCTACGCGTTTTAAATAAGGCACCCTGAAATAAGACATAAAATAATGATTTAAATAAGGCATAAAATATCGTTTCAAAATAAAATATCGTTTTAAAAAAGGCACCCTGAAATAAGACATAAAATAACGAAACCCAAACAAGTAGGCTTTAGTTTCAGCCCTTAAAGGAGATGTGCCTTGTCTCGTTTATCCACCCCCTTCGGTCGTGTCGTGAGACTGCATAATTCCACCCCCTAATCATCCCTCCATCTCGCAGTTCTATTCAGCAGAACCTTTCATCCACCGGAGAAAAACCCTCTCCTGGCTTTGATTTAAATCGCGAAATTTCGGACCAAGTACTGATATTCGCGTAGAAATCTCAATTTTCATCCTTTCAACTTGTAAACGTCTTGTTTCGCCTTTTAGTTGAAGCCAGCTGAAAGAAAACCAAAGTAAACTTTAGAATTATACATTTTTGTATACCAATCGACTCTGGTTTTCACGAAATTGAAAGTGTTGCCAACGTTTAACAGTAATCATTAGATTACACAACATTTTGAGTCTGTCCAAATACTTGCTCACAAATCTGAGTTTCTCCGCTTGTACATTTTTGACATCTCAATGTACGTGAAGAATAATATGAAGGTCTCGGTATTTATGGGACTTACGACCTGTCAGAGGCTGGTTAAGTGATCTCTTTACGCACGAGTAACATTCACAATTCTAACTTTGATTGCTGACCTCTGTGCTATTGTTTTATCGGCGAGACGAATTATCACTCAGAGTTTAGTTTACTAAATTTATGTACGCAACGTTATAAAAAATCGATTAACAAGTAAATGCTGCTTGCTTAGTGTCCATCAAAAGACTCCTGACCAAATTGACTTGTTGATACTGTCCAAAATGCATCTGATGTTTTTATAAACCATGACGACAGATCTGACGGATCTGGTATTTTTCACTAAACTACCGAAACCTGATATCGCTCACTCCTTTCAACAACGTCATATATCAAAAATCGACAATTTGCAATTTGCAATTTGCAATGCCCAGAAAATGTACTATATCCCAGCAAAAGCGGCATATTTTTAACTTAATATTTACTCGCTACAGGGCAGAAAGTGTTGTTTTTGCATTTTGAAGATAAGGTTTTATTTTTAAATATTTTTCAAATGGAGAAAAAACATTCAGGTTTTACCGAAAAAGATCTGTTGCACAGTACAAAGTTCAATCAGTAGCTTGATATTTATTTTCAATACATTTTATTATATTTTTTAACTTTAAAAACGATCTTTTGAAAAATCAAGTTTTTTGATAAATGACGTTGTTGAAAAGAGTGAGCGATATATCATATTTTGGTAATTATAGGGTTAAGCCTAACGTTGAAAGAGGTTGCATTTTCACAAGAATCCATCGAAAATTTTTCATTAAATTTTCACAGGACGCCTTCCTGGCTTTTAATATTTTCGTCGTGTCTTTGTTCATACGCCACGCACAAATGCAAATGTTTTTCTCTCGAGACGTCCTTTGAGATGCACATTATTGCTGCAAGACTCTACCTACGGCGCCCTTCTAGCTAGGCGAGTGCACACTCCGCATAATGCGACATCCTGCTGTAAATATTCCCCAAGAATGTAAATATTCAGCACTGCTAAAATGCGAAAAGTACCGCAGGTGCAGTCAATGGCTCTATAATACACAGCAACCACGTCGCTTGCATTTATAATGTGAAATTACGTGACCCGGACATACAGTAAGTAAGTTTGATAGTAATGGGCTAGATGCCACAACAATACACAGGAAAACACCATTAAAACCTGAAGAAAAAAATCATTGACAGATGATAATAAATAAAAACAATATTTGACTACAAGATCCGAAACACAGTTCATGGCTTTATAATACTCATACATAACAACCCCGTCGCTTTCATTTATAATGTGAAATTACTTGACCCGGACATACTGTTAAGAAATTTGAGAGTAATGGCTAGATGCCATAACTAACACAGAAACAAACCTGTAAAACATGAATAAAAAGCATTAACCGATGACAATAAATGAGATCTACATTTGACCACAAGATATGAAACACAGTCAATGTCTTTATAATACACGAGTGCGTTTATAATGTGAAATTACGTACGCTTGGTAAATTTGAAAGTTTTCAGTTTTGTACTGACATTTTTGGAGGACTGTATTTTTTTGTAAAAAATTACCACTATAAAGTTTATTATTTATGTTTTTACATTGACTGTGTTTCAGATCATGTGGTCAAATTCCGATCCCATTTATTATCGTCAATTAAAATTTTTATTTCATATTTCAAAGATGTGTTTCTGTGTTGATTGTGACATTTTGCCATTACTTTCAAATTTACATTTAATATTTTTTTGTTTATGTATATTTTATTTGACCAGTAAACACATCTTTAAAACATGACCAAAATATCATTAACAGATGACAATAAATGAGATTGACATTTGACCACAAGATCTGTGATCTGAAACAGAGTCAATAGCTTTATATAATAATACACAGCAACCACATCACGTGCATTTATAATAAGAAATTACGTGACCCGTACATACTGTAAGTAAATTTGAAAGTAATTTGAAAGATGCCATAACTAACACAGAAACACATATTTAAAACATGAACAAAAAATCATAAATATATGACATTTTACCACAAGATCTGAAACACAATCAAAAGCTTTAAAATACATAGTGTATCCAAATCTGGTAGAAATATAATAAATACAATAATTAAAATGTAACTTTTTTAAAGTCAGTATAATTTTTTTATTTTAACTTAATTATAATGGCTATCGGTTTTGAAGTTAAGCTTTGAAACCATAGACAGTATAGTTAAGTTGTAATAAAATATTTAAAAAGATTTAAAAAATATATTTTTAATTATGAAATGGAAAATTACAAAGTTAATGCTTCAAATAAAAATTATATTTAATACTAGTATGAGAAAAAAACTGGTGGAATCAAACATACATTTTATGAAGGTCTGCTAAATAATAATAAAAAAACTTACTCAACTCAAGGATGGATGGTGCTGAGAGCTTGCATGTGAAATTAAGTGTAAATGAAAGGATAAAATACTTGAACAACTTCCAAATTTTAAGCAGTGTGGTTGTCAATCATAGGTAGAATAGAAGATATTACACGTATGTAAAGTGATCACTTAAGCTAGCCTATAATAGCTCGTAATCCCTGTCATAAGAGTTAATTTAATGAAAATTGTAAAAATTTTATATTCTTAATTTTTCTCTCATTTTTGTGTGTATATTAGGTTAAATCGTTAAAAATGTACTAAAAAGAACTCCATCGACAACACACATAAGGTGGCTTGGTGGGTCTCTGCAAAAAATAATTGATTTTAAATATTTTAAAAATTGTAATTTGAATAAATGTATTCAATTTATGTTAATAAAAGTCAGACATCCATTTTTTGTCTATGCTGAGATGTCAACAAAAACATTTTTATTTTCACCTGCTATGAGAACATCTCTAGTGTTCGAAACTAGTAAGGTCAATATTACCATAATAAATGCACAAACGTGGTCTTATACAAGGGTTTTATTTTCATGTTTAAATCATCATGTTCTTCCACAAAGTTAATGCCAAAATAAATAAATAATTTAAAATCAAATATTATTCAAAATCAAATAACATTTATACGGAATACATTTTGGTGATTTATTCCTTCGCCAAAGGGTTTCAATGTTTAGTATTGATTTGAAGAATCCCTCTAATATCAAATTTGCCAAGGAATTCTGGAAATGTAATATGGGATATATTTATTTAGAAACTTCAATTGGATAAACCTTATGAATGTCGAGTTCTGTGATGTTTTGGGGAGATCAAGGCTAAATACTGTTGTTTAATATGAACTCTTATAATAAATATTTGATATATTATTAGAATTGGCTCTTTTATATCCCTGATCATGTAATTAAAAATATATGTACATATATTTCAACAAATTTCTGAGGAAAATTAATGTATCAATTTTGTTACATCATATTTTAAAAAGGAAGCAGTTAGGACTCGGTACTGGATTCATTTTATGTCTAGTATGTAATGCGAACTTTTTAATTGCTTTAGTAAAAATAATAATTTAAAACAATAAAATTGTTATGGCAGAAAAAAGTCCATTATTGCTAGCGCAGGCAGATTTTACCTGTATCAATATCTCCTTAATGTGCTATTTCCATATAAATAACTATCTCAGTAGTAGGTAGGCACAAGGAATAGAATGCCACACCATTCCGTCTTTTAAAACATTTTTTTGACTAAAAATATTTGTGTTTTTATTTTTTTAAAATACTTCAGTTATATTTCTTGAATTGTTTTCACAAATACTTTTTTGGCACATTTTATAAACTTTATAAAATAAAACAACTTTGTTTTAACCACTTTTTATTGGTACACTTTTTTTTGTCATCCTCAGGGTTTATAGTTAGAATTAGTACATTAACCCTGAGGATGACAAGGTTCTTGTCGAAACCGGTTGGAAAAAGTGTACCAGTAAAATGTGGTTTAAACAAAGTTGTTTTATTTTAAGTTTACTTCAGTTTTAAACTATATCTGTGAGCCTAAGAGGCGCATTAATATAAATAGGTATCAAATTGGGGAGAGTAGGTTCAACCACAACCCGACACATTCTTCGCCTCTTTCACATTCGTGCATCTCCTCATACATACCCGCCGATTATTCCAATTCTTGACATAACCGCTTTCACGTATTTGACAAACTTGCCCATGCCAATTTTTTCTTGTTCTTCCTATGTTTCTATTTCCGATCACAATCGCCTCATAAATTTGATTCGAAGTTTTTTCCTCACTCATTCCTTCTACATGTTCAAATAATCTCAATACACCTTTCTTAATTTTATCGATATTGCTTATTCTAGCCTTGCATTAATAGGTTATATCACCATTCGAACGTCCATCATACATCTCTAACTATTTATTTATGTATTATTTATATTTGTAGCACTAACTTTGTGATTTTCCATTTTATGATTAAAAATAATCTTTGTTTTCAAATTATTATAAATATTTATTTATAACTTAATTATAATGTCTACTGGTTTCGAAGCTAACCACTTCTTTATAGAGACTGATTAATACAGTATTGATAAAGAAGCGGTTAGCTTCGAAACCGGTAGACATTATAACTAAGTTATAATAATATATTTATAGTGATTTTATAACAAAGTAACATTTTAATTAATATATTTATATAATTATACAAACATATTACATAATTACATATTTATATATTCCTCACATCAATTAAAAAATATCACGATATAAAATATAATGACTTTACAATAAAATACGAACGTTTTCCATAATTTTTATTTTGTGTTTTGTGAATTAATATTTTATTATTTTGTTTTTTATTTATGTGGGTGATTGAGTTTACTAAAACAAATAGTATTAATTATTTATAATCCCAGGTGTTTTTGCCAAAATAACGGTTCATTTGGTGTGTTAACATTTTTTTCGCTCAAATTTCTGATTACAATCTTTTCAATCGACGAGTATTGATTCACTTAGTTCTCAGTCTGAAAGGAAATCAATTCCCATTGAAAACTTTTGAATGGGCAGGATTTCAGCTGAAAATGAAAATATAATCACGAATTTCTCTTAAGGCATTATTACTCCACAGAGTAATTACTTCTTAGTTTCTAATCAAAGTGAAAATGAGATGTTTTTACAACAAGTTGATGGTGAAAGGAAATCCAAGACGACGCTGATGCTTCTTAATCATTTTTAAATCTAAAAGTTTCCTTAGAAAAGTAAAAAAAAAAAACATGTTTTCCAAAATAATAAAGCTGGCGAAAATTCATTAGATGAAGAAGAATATGAAAGTCTGAGTATTTACAGGGCTTATGATAATGTGCTTATTAAGTGATCATTTTACACACGTCAACATTTACCATGCTACTGATGATTGACAACCACACCACTGAAATTCTTTAAACTCCTTAATGTATCCGTCATGTATTTGTCATCCGGAGTTGACGTATTCGCTGCGCAACGCTCAGTAAAAGAACATTTAGAATTTTTTTAAATTATATTTTCATATGGTGTATGGAGTGTGTGAAAGTTTTTGGTATCGTAAGGAAAAGGTTATTAATTATAACCTAACTATGAGTATTTCAATGTTTTAGAATTAGTACATAAACCCTGAGGATGACAAGGTTCTTGTCAAAACCGGTTGGAAAAAGTGTACCTTTAAAAAGTGGTTAAAACAAAGTTGTTTTATTTTATAAGGATTATAAAATGTGCCACAAAGTATCTGCGAAAAACATTCGAGAAATCCTTAATGTATCATTAATCTCATGACTCTGTACATTGAGATCACTGAGCTTTCAATGGTTGGAATGGATAAGCTTTTACTTAGAAGAGACCTTTTTATTCGGATGTATGCCGTTTTTTTTAACATACTGAGAAACGCCTGAAAACGTGATTTTAATTTTACCCAAGTTAAATGATCCATTAAAGAATTGGTGACTGAGGAAATCTCGTAGGTAGACAATTAGATCATAAACAAATAATTTTAAACCCAAACTTAACATTATGACAGTGATCAAAACCTCCCCCCTATTGTGTATGTTCTCACTGATAAAAAATGTATCATTTAAGAAATAAAAACACCTTACATCTATTATTTATATTTCAAAACCCCAAGAATACATCTCTAAATTTTAGACTTAGCTTCACGAACGTTCTTTGAAATTGATGCAGAATATATCGAAACACGTGTCACAATAGATTTTAAGAAATACCTTATAATAAATTTTAAATTGAAATAAAACAATTAGTTTTAGTTGAAAACTCTACTACTGCTACTTATGGTTTCCTAATACAATATTCCTTAAATGGCTAGACCCAAATATTTAGACTATCAGAATTTTGGGACGTATTTTCAGCATCTTCCTACCCCCACTGAAAGCCATTTGCTTACCATCACATAACTCCCTTATCTGACATCATTCTGCACGCAAACCCCGTTGCTCGAACCGTCACACTGTTCATCACATTCCTCAATATGAGGGATAAAATTAAACGGTATTCTCAGTGTCCGAAATTTTATTCACGAATTCTCGATTTTCCCCTCTTTGGAGTTATTAACTAATGAACTAACCATCACGACGTTTCTCCGCAGGGGTAGGCAGAGGGAATAGAACGCGACACCACTCTGTCTTTGCAAACATTCTTTGTCTCTTCCACTTTATGCATCTCGTCATACATACACGCCGATTATTACGACTTCTCATCTGACCACTTTCAAGTATTTGGCATACCTGATCAATAAAAAAAATACTAACTTACTAACTAACCATCACTCCGCTTCATCGCAGGAGTAGACAGAGAGAATATAAAGAAATAAAAAGAAACATCTTTGTGTCTTTGAAAACATTATTAGCCTCTTCTATATTTATTCACCATTTTACCCATGATTGATAACCACACTATTCAACATTTTGAAACTCATACATGCCTCGTAAATCTCATGAGGTTTTATGTTTAGTTCACTGGAGCCTTCTATGGTTGGTTTGAGCAAGTTTTTTTTTAACAGAAATCCTTTTTCATGTATGCATGACCTAAACTGTATTATTTTACATACTGGGACCCACCTGAAAACATAATTTTCAATGTCCAAATCCTTGTTCACAAATCTAGGTTTGTCCACTTAAATGTAATAATAACTCCTTAATGGGGAAACCTAGATTTGTGAACAAGAATTTAGACACACCCAAAATAATGTAAATAAATTAACCAGTCAAATTAGATGGGTCATAAAAATTGAAAATCATATTTTCCGGCGTCTTTCGGGGGTCCCTTTTTTCTATGATGAAAACTTCAATATTTTGACAAATCTTCTATTACAAATCTAAAATAAAAAATAACTCCTGTAGATATCTCCTATCCATGTTACACTATTTTATCTATAACATTTTCTATTTTTTTGCCATGATTTTGTCTCTCGTCGTGTGCGGTAAAGCTCACAGTGCGAATCCGTCCCCATCTCATGTCTTGTGAGTGGATGTCAGATGGCAAGGATTTGCGGTTTGTGTCCTTGCTAGATCCTACAAACACGAAGTTATCTTGGTTCGCTTTTAGATTTGTAGCGTAAGGATGTTTCCTACATTCATCATGGTCAGATGCTGCCTTATCAAATGCTACCTCTTATAAATTATTCATATTTTTATTTTACAGTAACCTTATGAGCGTATTTTTTTTTCAAAATGTGATTATTTCTCAAAAGCGTTTTTTTTACATTTCGTACAAACTTTCAGCATCTAAATTACATTAAATTAATATTCTTTCTATAATATTTCAGTTAACATTTTTTTCTCGTCTCACTATCTCCTCTTAAATCATTTTATTATTCTTATTAGGATTAATTGTAAGGGATAAAATAACTGGTGAGCAATGCATTTTAAATTATATAGTGAACTTTATAATTCTATAAATACGCATTTCCTATGTATATATATACACACATATATATATATATATATATATATATATATATATATATATATATATATATATATATATATATATATATATATATATATATATATATATATATATATATATATATATATATATATATATATATATATATATATATATATATATATATATATATATATATATATATATATATATATATATATATATATATATATATATATATATATATATATATATATATATATATATATATATATATATATATATATATATATATATATATATATATATATTATATTTGATATTTGAAAATTACACAGATATTAAATAGAGAATAAGTGGAATGAAATTTCAAACTTGGTTTAAACATTTCGCAGGCTATTTGGAAACTAAAATTGACTATCTCGCCCACTTATTTCCCTGTGGTTCCTTCTGGCCCCTTCCCATTACACATGTAAGCGAGTGTGAATACTGAACCCAGCAGAAGGCGCCCTTGGAGGCGTATAAAACGGTACACGATGTGAGAAGGAGCAGTATTTTAATACAAATACTTGGTAGACGCTTTGCGGTAGAAAATTCAAATTTCATCAATATGCCTAGTGTAATCCGCCTTAAAGGGAAAATTAATGTGTTTGGCTAGAACGAGATAAATCCACATAATAAAACGACAACCTTATGTTTTTTTCTCCTTCATTTTATTTAACCGGGTTCTATTATTACTGACATCATCAGACTGGCGGAAGGCTAGACAAAAGTATGTTATATACACCATAAGACAAGAGTTAAGGAATAATTTTACTAGCAGAAATATTTTCAATTGAATGTAACCTATGTAACAAAATAATAACTGTTAAGTTTTTAATTTTTTTAATTATATTTTACCAGTGACCACGTTTTGTCGTTACCGACATCATCAGACTCGTGAGAGGCTAGACACAATTCCATGTTATATATACGACAAGGCCGGTGTTGAAATCTATGATATTATGAAAATTTTAAATTGAATGAATTTGAGTATATAATAAAATAACAACCATACAGTTTTTTCCACTTTTATTGTATTCGACCTGTGACCGGGATTTTTCGTTACCGACATCATCAAACTAGTGAAAGGCTAGACACAATTATATGTCATACTCGTATACACTTCGAGGTAAGGGGTGAAAGCCATGATATTATATAAATTTTCCGTCAAAAATAATTTAAATTGAATGAATTTAAAGTGTATAATAAAACAACAAATAAAGAGTTTTCCCACTTATATTTTATTTGATCAGTGACTGGGTTTCGTCCAACTAGAACTGTTTGGTGAAAATACAAACAATTTGTATTTTTAGCTGTTGATGAGAACATTTGTAGTTCTCGAAACTAGTCGTGTTTACATCATCTGAAAAAAGTATTCTTGAATATTAAACAAGTCTTTTTAAATACTTGTTTTAAATACTAAATGCAGGACCAATTTTGCACAACATGCTTTAAATAACACCGGTATGGAAAATAGCCTAACTTTTCCAGTTTTTAGAGCATAGCAAAGTTCCAAAGCGTATGAAAACCATTTAAACTTTCGGTATTATTACAATAAATATAAAAAAGCGTGCCCATGTTGAATTCGGAAAAGTAGTACAAAAAGCTGTGACTTATTAAGGGAGTTTCAGGTGAGTAATATTTCTAGGCCAGAGAAAATTAAATTTATAAAATAATTCATAACTTTGTCCCCGAAGCTACGGGGAAAAAAGACCGCTTAATGCGACCCAATTTTAAATATGGCAAATAAAAAATACGGCCATTTTACGGTTGAATAATTGACCATAAATATTTATAATTTACTTGGCTCATTACCTGACTTCTACCGTGATTATAGAGGTCTGTAAAAGGCATTACTATGATATATTGTACACTCATTAATTTCACGGCTAAGATGATAAATACAGAATCACATCAAACAAAATTAAACACACAAGTCTTTTGGTTAAAGGAACTTAGAATATTACCCAATAAAGCTGTATAAACTGATTCCATTATCCGTAAAGTAATTAATAGAAAAATTATGTTTAAAATGGCTATTCATGAATAGATAATGGAGGTTATCATTTCGCTATTTCATTATTGCATGACTCACGATAGACAAATCATTAATCATATAATTAACTAACTAACTAACCATCACGACGCTTCCCCGCAGGGGTAGACAGAGAGAATAGAACGCCACAATACTCTGTATTTGCAAACATTATTCGCCTCTTCCATGTTCATGCATCTCCTCATACATACCCGCCGATTGTTTCGACTCCTAATCATATAATTATATTTAAAAAGTTTTCTCAGTACGGGAAAGCCTGTGATGACATATTATTTTTCTTCTTCTTTGTGTGCCATGTTAGCCCCCCTACCCAATGTCGACTATCACTTAAGACTAATTGTCCTTGTCTCAAGTAGCTCTAAACAGCGTCTCGACGGTCCTGATCCCTGTCCAATCTCGTATATTCCGGAGCCAGGAGATCTGTCTTCTGTCCAAACCTCGTGGACCCTCTATTTTTCCTATGTGCCCAATACCATCCCAATTGCCTTTCCTCTACCTTACTTTCCATGGCAGATACACTTAGGCTTCCACATATACGTATTTTAAATCTTTATTTTGTATTATTTTTTTGACATCTCATCAAATATGAAGAAGAATATGACAGTCTAGGCGTTTACGAGGCTGACGACCGTCATAGGCTAGTTTAAGTGAACATTTTAAACACGTGTAACATTCACCAATTCTACGCATTATTGATAACCATACTACTGAAATTCTTGGAAGTTCTACATATATGAACCAATTTGGAAACCTTGTTCTTGAATCACTAGAACTTCACAAGAGACATCTATTGGTGAGATGAAAAGAAGCTTTTTATTGAGCAGAAACTTTTATAGTATGTGAGGTCCGAATCCTGGATTATATACAGACTTCCATATTCTTCTACATCTTTGATGAGATGTCAACAAATAATATTGAAAGTAACCCTATAATTGTAGATAATCCAGATGTGTGAACAAGTATTTGGACACACTCAAAATCAATGACCATATGAGTTCAGCGATTTTCCTAGAGCCATAGAGGACTGCGGGTATAACTATTCGCATTTACAGTTCTCATCTCACGCAAACATAGAAGCATGTTATATGCTTTCTACCATTTTCCGTTCGGACGAAACGCAAGTTAAATATAAAATACATAACATCATCGTGAAAAAATGGCTAAAATTGCAAAATGCACCTCACTAAGCACGGGCGCGGTATTCCGCTAATTACAAAAATTGAATCGGGTAAAAAGTTTTCCGTGTGTATCGTACCTAGGCGAAACGTTACGAAAAATAGCTGCAATGCGAAATATTATACCAGGAGAAGAGCGCTCTTAAAATTAACGCATTCCTGAACTCTGTTCGGAAATTTATTTCGTTTGCAGTATGTTCACAAAGTAATTTCACCGTAGCAATATTTTGTTATACCATTTTGATAAAAAGTTTTTTGGGTACAGTGTGTTTAAAATAATAATTGTAGAGAATTTGTCAAGCATATAGCTAGCTTTCTTCAATTGGGTATTCTGAATTATTTCACATTTATTTTGTTTACAAAAATGTTAGTAATCTTAGTTACATAACCACTCACCGAGATTTTGTCTACCGCTTTTGAGACGTACCCACTGCACCAGCATGCAAACAATACT
Organism: Brachycentrus maculatus; assembly: GCF_059751285.1. Lineage (NCBI taxonomy): Eukaryota > Metazoa > Arthropoda > Insecta > Trichoptera > Brachycentridae > Brachycentrus > Brachycentrus maculatus. The sequence goes on from NW_028280792.1 coordinate 610,546, forward strand.
ACACGTCACTACAATAACCCTATTTACATACTGACAAGTATACAAAATATTGATCACATGCTAATTTTAGTCAACCCGAGGACTAACCTCGAATTTGCTAGTCAAAAATCTTAATAACATTTAAAAAAATGTCTTGCCACAAAGTAAATGCTTTAAATATTACAAATGTCATTTATTAAATAATTTTATTTTGGCATCTCAACATAGACAAAGAAAGATATGAAAGTCTGGGTATTTATTTATTATTGTTGTGATCTGTGATAGGCTGGTTAAGTGATCACTGCACACAATATTCATCATTCTACTCATGATTGACAACCAAATTACTCAAATTTTTGGAACTTCTATGTATACTATATGTACGAGTATTAATTTTATGATACAGTAAACATGAATTCACGACAAGACATTGGAGAATACCCAGATTTCTGAACAAGTATTATTTTCACACTCAAAATGCTGTAAATAAAATAACGTTTAGTTTTAGTATTACTTGGTTAATACCATTATTTATTTAGATCCATTATGACACTTATTTCAATGCATTCCTTATCAAAACGGTGTTTGAAAATGATGCGGAATGCATCAAAATACGTGTCACAGTGGATTTTAAGAAAAAGCGGTATTTACTAAGTAAAACATTATTTTATTCATAATCCTAATTATTAGCAATCCATCAGAAATTTACTATGATTTTTTCTGATGACACTTTCTTTGTAAAATAAATTAAAGTTTAACTTTGTAAATACCACTATTTAAAAAGTACAGTAGCTTACTAGAAGATGTCTTACTTAATAAACAAATAAATCTAAAAAGTTGTTGATTAGAAATAGTGTTATTTAATAAGTAAAAAAATAATTTAAAATTGATGAATATTACCACAAAGTGACTATGGATTCTTCTTCTTCTTCTTCTTTGTTCTAGATCCTAAGGATCTGTTTATGCCTCCGCATGTAGCTCTTGGGATGTTGACTCCCAGCTGTCTTTCCACCTTTTCGGAGGTCTGCGTCCTTCAGGGATTACTTGAAGGGCGATACGTGGAAGTCAGTCATCTGACATTCTGTTTACATGATCATTCCAGTATCGCCTTCGTTGTCGTCCCCATCTCACGATATCCTCCGTCTTACATATGCTCCGGATGTCGGTATTTCTTACTCGGTCTCGCAATATGTTTCTGGTTATGGATCGGAGAGTCTTCATCTCGGAAGTTCGAAGTCGAGATTTTGTTCTAGAAGTATCTGCTCTTGCTTTAATCCCATAAGTGGCTTGAAGTGAAATTCAATTCAAGTAAGAAGTAACTAAATATTTTTTTTTTTAAAGTTGTTGATTAGAAATAGTGTTCTTTACCAAGTAAAACTTTTATTTAAAATTTATAGATATTACCACAAAGTGACTCTGGATCCAATTGATGAAATTAATAAAATAATTGATTCATTAGGCTTTTCTATTTCCTGGGCCCCCTGTAGCTCACAGAGGTGTGTAGTAGTGATGTGTAGGCAGTATATATGAGGGGTGGCTATAAGGTACGGCTGCTCGAAGTTTCCCTAATTAGTTTACCACTTTACACATTATACGTTCACGTGTACCAAAGGCAACCTTCATCAAAAGAGAGGCTTAACATTTCGCCTGTGGAATCGTATAATAATATAACGTAATTCAGTGTCTTCCAGAGCTGAAATTAGCGCTATTTACCGAACAAATTATTAATTAATGAACTTATCTGTTCTGCGATGCCGTAATATTTGATCTAATTGGGGTTTTAATTGAGAAAAAGGCACAATTCAGCGTGTACCTTCGTTATTAATTTTGCGAAATTTCGCGTATTTATTAAACGCTTTTTGACGGGCGAAGCAATAATTGCCTAACATAATAAAAGATTATATTTTATACATCAATGATCTTATTTCTTGTCAATTTTCGTTTGTTTTATCAATTTTAAAGGGATACTTTTTAATCCCATTTTTTTTTCATTTGATAGGTTTTATTGAGAACACTCTCCTTATCATTCACCGTTCATTTTGAGTAATACCAGAAAATCGTTACTACTGGTTTCGGAATAATCATTTTATCATTAGCTCATTAAAATGAAATAGTTACGGTATGAAATTCATAAAATAATAAAATTTTGAATGACAAAAGGTTTTATTAAGGCCCAGTATTCGGTATGTCGTAATTTAATTTTCTCTAAATCCAGGTAAAAATTTAGGTAATTAATTTTTTCTTAAAACAGTTTTTGTATTGAAAAATAAGTTTTTGGATATGATTATAAAAAAATGTTTAAATGGTTTTCAAAACAAAAGAGTTATTCAAAGGTAAGGAGTTTAAAAAATATATAAAAATATAACGTCAATTCATTTTTCAAATTTAAAATTAAATAATTTAACATTAAAAAAAAAATCGGAGTGGAGAGACGTGTTACCTCTCCGGCGGTCGGCCACTGATTGAATTCTGTGTTTGTAAGTTTTTCTACCATCTTTGCCTAACCCTGCGGCAAAGCAGCATAATAGTTAGTTAGTTTGTTTGTTATTTTTATTAGTTATTCAGAGATGCTAATACTATATATTTATTAATCAGTGTATTTGGGTATCTTTGTATAAATTATCGGTTAATTTTTTAATTCGACAGACACTTAGTGGTTCAATCTATCCATAAAAAAAATGTTTTTACTTGGTAGGGATATAATTATGATTAAGTATAGGTTTCTTCTTATGAGCTGCTGTATTAACTAAGAAGTGGTATTAACCAAGTTGATTTTAAATAAAAATAGGTAAATTGTAGTTTATAAATATGACTGATTTTTTCACCATAATATTTATTCAATATTACCCTGGATTGGTTGGTACCTGAAGTGGAGGGTTGATCACCTTTTCTTCATGGGTAAACGATCAAGATAACGCTGTGTTTATATGACGCAGTGCCCTATGCACCATTAGGGTGCGGATAAGGGTTTTACTAACTTACTAAATTATAGTAGCAAATTTAAAAAAATATATAAAGAAGGTATCATAATAAAATAATCATCGTGAATTTATAATGGATTGCTATTATTTTTGTGCGTATCATTTAATTCTAGGATCTGTCTTAAAAATATGGAAATACCGTATCAAAATTCGCCAAATAAATGACAGGCATTAAAATATTAAGTAAAGGTTCCAGTGGACTCATCTTCTGACCTTTTGGCCGGAGTTTAAGTGAATTTGAAGATTCTCGTCATGCCGTTTTGCGCTCAGTTAAGCCTTCGGAAAGGGTGAATTTACAAGGGAAGGTTTTAAGATAAATATAAACAAAATTAAAACAAACAGCAGACTTTATTATTACAGGGAAGTTGAATTAATATTTATCGTAGTGACTTTTCGTGGCAAAATATCAAGAATTTTGTTATGATTTCAATTTATTCAATGTTGTTGGAGGTTGATAAGAGAGGGATTAAATCATGTTATAAAGTAAAATGTTGCTTTTAAAGCTTTTTCATTTTAATATAATACTCTTACTGTTTTTCAAGGACTTAATAAAATAATACCTCTGGATACTTTTCGAACAAAAAACTTATGATCCATAAAGTATCTTTATTATCAATATAATACTTACCTCATTCATCGTTCACTTTAATATACAAATGATGAATAATAAGGAGAGGGTTATATTACCATATCACATACCATAATAATGCTTTTAACCTTTAGCTACTGAGGTGGCTTTAATTTCACGTAACCACTGACGTGGGGGCCTCAGAGTCCCGCATATATACATATGTACTTATATTTAAAAATCTTTACGTTTTTTAGGATTAAGTGTTTTATAATAAGCATAGCGGATATTTAAATAAAATAAAATAATTTTTGTAGAATTTATTTATTTCAAATAAAAGAATATTAATTTTGATGTGTTTTAAAAAAAAATAAAATACAACTAGTAGACACAAAAAATCTATGTATAATTTAAAAATTAATACATTAATTTAAATGGAATTCTACAAATTAAACGCCAAATCAATAAATAAATTATGAAGCATGTTTATTTTAAAAAATATGAAGCGGTAAGCTGCATTGTGTCTTATGCGGCTATTTTTTAATTTCTAATTATGCGAAATAAAAAATGTGCTAAGTGAGATGGAAGATACTATTATAATAATCATCTGCAGTAGAGTTGGCGTAATGGAGGGTTGCTTACGAATTATTTCGCTTAATTGGGACGTTTTTAATTAAACTTCCGTAATAGCGGTAAAAATGAGAATAATTCTACCCCCTTGCCATGCCTGCTACCCTGGGACCCCTAATGCAGCTGCCTGCCATATTAAATTACTGATTTAGATTAAAAGCGTTTGCGAAGTTAAGTCGTCTAAATTTTAATGAAAACTTTTTTTGTAATTTGTAACATCGGAATTTTCATATCTAAGGGATGTTTTTACTAAATGAATACAATTTAGCTTTCTCAATCCAACATGGATAGTTGTTGTGAACTCATACACATATATTGTGTCATGAGATTGATGATATATCCAGTAGTTTAGTAAATATTTGAGTAGTGTAGTTGTCAATCATGGGTTGAATGATCAGCCTATGACAGTTCATAAGCCTTGTAAATGCCTTACAATGTATACTTCCATCATTTTTATTGGGATGTCAAAAACATGTCAAAATAACTCCTAAATGGAGTAAACCCAGATATGTGAACATGGACATCAACTTGAAATTGAAAACAATTGAAAACAACGTACGTCAACTCTATTACAGTCATTTATTCTATACTTAGTTAAATCTACTGTGACACGTGTTTCGATGCATTCCGCCATTTTCAAACACCGTATGAATGCACCAAGACACGTGTCATAGTAGATTTTTAGAAATAGTGGTATTTACTAAGTAAAACATTAATTAAAAATGGATAGATTTTACCACAAAGTAACTGCCGAATCAATTAATGAAGTCATTTATTCTCTCTAACTATCCCTGCGGGGAAATGGCGTGACGTTTAGTTAGTTAGTTGGTTGTTTTACTGAAAAATCGATGTTAATAAGGCGAAACAGAGTAGGATCAGGCAAGGAGTTGAGGGGAAACTGTACGGGAAATCGAGGTTGGAATGGTATGATGAACAGTTATGGTTCTAATGATAGATAGTGTTCCACTTCTATCAAAACATTATTTATATTACAAATAAAATCCATTATTTCTAAATAATGCTCGATTTTGTAATATAGTCAAGGTTTGTATTGAAGTGCTTAGAATAAAGGCAGTACACAATAATATCCTTTGTATCCTAGACGAATTTTGTCCCAATCCATTCACGCTGGTATATAAGTAATAGTGTATATATGTAGATGTATATATGGGTGTACATAATGCCTCCGTCCAATGTTGTCTTCTGCCTATATTTCAGAATCTATTTCACCCAATAATATGCAAATTCGTATCCCTTTCTATCCAAGTAAGCCACAGTTCCATGTCACAGCTTCCCTTAGTATTTTAGGGGATATTTTGGCCTTTCATCCATTATTGTGAGCCTCGAATACTCCAGCAGTGTTGCACCAAAGTGCCTACTTTATAAGGGAATTGTTCAGTCTTTGACTAGTTCTTTTGTTTTCGTAAATAATTTAACGCGATAAATAACGGTTATTAAATAACTGTTATAAAATATCTGTTACAAAATAACTGTTACGAAATAACTGTTACAACTTAGGTTTAAATTTAGTACTGATCATTATTGGTGGAACTGCATTTTGTATAATCAAAATACAACTTTATAGTAATTGTTTTTTCAAACATGTATTTTGTATATCAAAAGAATTCTCTACATTTGACCTGATGATGGTTATTTCGAAAACTAAAGTCATGAAGCAGACTTTTTTATACAAATTACACTACATGAAAGATAAATGATAACAAAAGTGCTTATCAAATAGTTTTTTCCAGTTTTATTTTATTTGATCAATTACCGGGTTGCATCGTTACCAACATCATCAGACTGATCAATATGATTTATATTATCCACTGACACTTGGTGATGGAATTGCATTTTTAATATATTATTAGATTAATACCAATATTTTTAGCTTTTCCACTTTTTTTATTTGCCCAGCGACCGGGTTTCGTCGTTACCGACATCATCACCAGTCTGATGATGTCGGTAACGACGAAACCCGATCGCTGGTCAAATAAAAAAAAGTGGAAAAGCTAAAAATATTGGTTTTTATCTAATAATATATGATCAATATGATGATGTCGATATTGACGAAACCAAGTCACTGGTCAAACAAAATAAAAGTGTGAAAAACTAAATAGTAGTTGTTTTATTACATGTTACTACAAAATTATAATTTCGTCCAGTTTCAATGTAAACGGCTCCATTCTATTAATTGATTAATTGCAGTTATAATTCCATAATAATACAAATATATTTATTTTATCAAATAGTTATTTTTAAGGTTATACCATATAATGTAAAATCACAAAATTAGTGCTTCAGGTATTAGTTTTAACTTAGATATTTTGTATCTTTTATATACATTTAACTTAAAATACTAAAAAATCAAAAACCTTTATATTTAAAAGTTATAAACAATTTAATGGTATTTGATTTTTGATATAAATAATTTTTTGATTGATGCTATTTTAAGAAGATATTAACATAACTGACGTCTTAGTGGGCAATCCCAGATTTGTGAACAAAGGTTTGCCCACACTCAAAATGTATTTTTTATTTTTATTAAATAAAATAATAATAAATAATAAAACCCTTATCCGCACCCAAATGGTGCATAGGGCACTGTGTCATATAAACGCAGTGTTATTTTGATTGTTTATACATGAAGGAAAGGTGATCTGCCCTCCGCCTCAGGTACCAGTCCATGGTAATTTTAATTTAACGTATTTAGATTTTTATCTGGAACAAGGATTTATATAATTTATTATTTAAAATTAATAACTTTATTTTAAATAATGTGCTTAATTTATAAAATAAAATATAAAATACTTTATTACGACAATTTTTAACAATTATTAAATTTTACAAGTAAATTTACAAAACCTTTTTCTATTAATAAATAATAATAAAACCCTTATCCGCACCCCAATGGTGCATAGGGCACTGCATCATATAAACGCAGTGTTATCTTGATCGTTAACACATGAAGGAAAGGTGATCAGCCCTCCGCTTCAGGTAATATTGAATAAATATTACAGTGAAAAAATCACTAATATTTATTTTACCCCCCTTGGGAATCGAACCCGGGACCTCCAGAACGGTAGCCGAGCATGCTGACCATTACACTACGGAGGCGGACAAATTAAATAAAAATACAAAGAAATAGTTCTTAGATAGACCTTCCCCTAAATGCTACAATTTAGTTTAGTGGAACTCTGCCCGTTTTATCTCTGAATAAGACAAAATGAAATGGTTCGGAAAAATTGCTGGGGGTAATTTTCTATCTGGCGTTTTTACTTGTCGCTGACAGCCGTAACTAATAGTATTGGCCCAACACTATTGGAAAACGTTCAAAATATCAACTTTAAAAAGGAATCGTTACAATTACACGATTCTCGATTCACCGGCTGTGGATTATCCGGGTCGTTTTCAACAACTGAAACATAGTATTATTTAGCAACTAAGGGTGACATATCGCTCACTCCTTTCAAGAACGTCATAAATAAAAAAACTTGATTTTTCAGGAGATCGTTTTTAAAGTTTAAAAATATAACACAATGTATTAAAAATAAATATCAAGCCACTTACTGAACTTTTTACTATGCAGAACACAGATGTTTAAAACAGATGTTTTAAACAGATGTTTCTAGGTAAAACCTGAAGGCTTTTTCTCCATTTGAATAATATTTAGTATATTAAAAAAAAAAAACAATTAAACAATACCTTTCCATCAAAATGCAAAAACAATATTATCTGCCCTGTAGCGGGTAAATATAAAGTTAAAAATAAGCCTCTTTTGCTGGGATATAGTGCATTTTTTGGGCATTCCGAAAACATGTACAACTGAAAATTTACTATTTTTGATTTATGACGTTCTTGAATGGAGTGAGTGATATGGCAGATACTTGTGCAACAAACAAACATTAAATTTGTGATATAACACGATGATTTAAATAAATAAATAAAACAAATCATTAAACAACAATTTTATAATTTTAACTGTATGACAACTTTGAAAAGGACCGTTACAATTACACGATTTTTGATTCAGCAGGTGTGGATTATCCGGGTCGTTTTCAACCATTGAATCATGATATTGAAGAATGACATATATGAAGAAACTTGCTTAATTTATTTATTCGGTATTTATTTTGTGAAATAACATAATGAATTAAATATAAAAATAAAACACTTGTACAATAAATCAAATAACAACTTCATACTTTTTTTTCTATCGTCGATAGTCGAGTTGAGATTATCTCACAAAAATGTATTAAATAATAAAGTTAACAATAATAAATACGGTATTCAAAGCGTAGGACTGATCACCTTGCATTAATATAGAAAACGATCAAAATAATACTGTTTCTAGATACTGGATCTAGAAAAAGATATGAAGATTCAATATAAATATCATCAGGATTTTTAAGAATCGTAAATAGTAAATACTTAAGATATTTGAGATATTTAATTAATTAAAACGATGGTTATTCAGAATATGGAAAAAAATCGACTGTACCTATACTATTTATTGTTTTAGCATCATCTTTGTAGAATAACATATTGATTATTTTAAAAATTAAACTGGTTTAATGCCATTTATTGAATTTTATTACATTACACACGATAAAATTATTATTATGTAATGAAATGAAAGTCAATAAGTGGCATTACTATGTACCTCATTGAATTTCTGTGATCTCTCTCAGAAATGGTGTTTATTGTTTGAGAAATTTCATTTTAAAACGATGGCGATTCAGAAATCGACTTCATGAATATATTATCACGTTCCGATTTATATTATTTACATCTAGATCATTTATACTGCTGCCAATACAAATAAATTCAATTTAGTCAAGTGGATTACATAATAAATTGATCGTTTAAAATAAATTAATAAATTTCTTTGAAAAGTATTATTGAATCCAACAAAAAGTTCTCACTACGGATTTCAAGTAAGTTAGTTAAATCAAAAGATTTTAATAATTATTTTATCTCGTAACATGAGTTTATACTTAAGGCTTTAATTAAACTTTTTCATTTCATCTTTACATATTTTTTTATAAATTCTATTAAGAAAGAACCTGGAAAGTTATTAATATATGAAAATAATATCGAGAGCTTTTTTATTCGTTTCTCAGTTCGAAGAATTTACTCCTTCCGAAGCAGTCGGAAACTTTAGCAATATCATCTCTCAGTTCGCCATTTTTGCGAACCTTTCACACAATTTTTCGCGAAGTGAATGAAAATTCGCAAAGAATCCCTATGAATTTCGACTCTGCTCGTATTCCGGAAGAATTTGGGAACTTTTCGCGCTAAAACTTTTGCGAAAAGGCGGGAAAATGGGGCGTGTCAACGTCACCGTGAAGCGCAAACGAGATTGACTAAGTCAAAAGGTATAAGTTATGTCAAACGCGTTCGTCACTTAAACCAGGTAGGTACCGAAAATATAGAGAATATCAACTTTACTTCCCCATCGATAGTCCGTGGGTGAAATATCAATCAGGTAAGAACTGGTAAATTTATTAGTTTTTTCTTAAAAAATATTAGTAAATTTAAGAAAATTTATTTATATTATCAAGAAGCAATGTGTTGGTATAATATTATCCAAGACTAAAAGTTATCACACGTTATGGTTACGAATTATTTTATCTACATTTATTAAAAGTTACAGATATATTAACTACGATACTCTCCTTATCATTCATTGTTCATTTTGTGTAATACCTCTTATGGTCTTAGTGGTATATACCTCTTATGGTCTTAGTGGTATAACACAAGAACAATGAATGATAAGAGGATTGTTATATTACCATACCCCAAAGTTAACACTGCTTTTAATAAATAAGATGTATTAACTAGTTTACTCACTATCTAACACGTACAAATTATATTTTACCATCTAAAATTGTTCAATAATCCAAAAAATACGAATTCATGTTGATTATTTGTAAGCAAACCATGTTTTAATGTACCATTTATTTAAACAAAAAAGGGATGGTTATTATGTTTTGGAAATAGATTTGCACAAAAGTTCTGTTGTTTAATCTATTTAAAAGCACCAATATGATGTGAAAAATGTGATTTTTTATTGGTTTAACTTTTATTTGACTTAATGTCGTAGTCGATTTCGTTCAATATAACTAAACGGGCAAAATTTACATTGATTTTCATGAAACAAATTACTGAGTGATTGTACTTTACTACAGAAATTATAGCTTTGACTAAATAAAAAAAAAACCGGTTATAATTTTTTTTTGTAGGGAATTCTCATTGCAAAGTCAACTTTTTACTAGATTTTTGAATAAGAATTTGTACAAGAGATTCGTTGATTGATACATTTATAAATAACGATTTGATGAAAGATATTAAAAATGGACCTTTTTTTAAAATTTATTGAAAAATTACAAATTACATCGATTTGACGTCTATTAGCATGCTAGGAAATCAACTTTATTTGTAATTTAAGTTTTACTTGATGTATTTCCTTAAAATCTATTGCGAAACGTGTTTTGGTGCATTTCACATCATTTTCAAACCAATTATGGTGTTTGAAAATGATGCGAAATTAATTGAAATGCATTTTACAACAGATTTTAAGAAATAATTGTTTATAGTAAGTAAAACTTAAATTAAGCATAGATATTACCACAACGTCACTGCTGAATCAGTCAATAAAAAACCTTATACTGTATGTGGATAACTATTTTTATTGTTTAATAAAAACATGATAGTGTGTTTTCAAAATAATTAGAAACCGAGCAGCAGAATCGACGAAATACTCGGTATTTTTCCTGGTAAAATACCCCAAAGTCGACCATTTTTGTTAACATCCCGGGAGCTCGTCTCAAGTGAGTTCTGGAAAACCCTTTTAAGTTACAAAAGACTGAGGTCAGGGAACGTTTAAGGGCTGGGCGCGAAGGGTTGATGTTGCTGGCATGAAATTTAAACCTAAATTGTGATTAGAACGACCACACGAAAATGAAATATTTGATGAAAACTTTTGTAATTACGCTGGTTTCGCATAATCCAAAACGGGGATTTTAAAATGTGCCGCTTAATTTAAGGGATTTACATGAAAAAAGGTGTGGAGGTGATACAAACGTTTCAAATTACCTTAAAAATGTTATTTAGATGAAAAAACCCAGCACATTTTTGTCTTCGTTTTGTTCGTTCACGTTTTTTTTTTTTAATTTAAAATGTGTAATATACGAAAAATTGATGAAAAATATATACTCACATATATGGTATAAATTAATTTTAAAAAATTTGAATGTGTGTACTTAACGTTTTTTACGTAAAATATATTTTTTAAATGTTCCTTCATTTAAAATCGTAGATATTCTTAAATTATTCACCAATTTTTCGACACATCGTTAAATTTGAATACACGGGTATTTAAATTTACACACGACAGGTAAAAATTTGTTAAATATTTTTCAACCGTAATGGCAGCACCATACGAATATTCATTTATTAAAGTATATATTAAGATATATACTTTATATATATAAAGTTAATAAACGGGGAAACGATGGTTATTTTTTTTAAAATATAGAATGGCGTTGCACATGAAATACATTGCATTTGCCAATGTCAAGTTAATTGAATATTATTCTTATTTATAAAATATGATAGACTTATTATTAAACTATAAATTTATTCAATTTAATTTAAAAAAAAACAACTAAAAGTCTGTACATAATTGGGTTCCTGCTCGCCAGAAAACGATGGTTATTATTAAATCATTTCTAATATCACCCACCATAGTAATATGCATGGAAGAACGAAATATTTGTTTGGAAAGTTTGAGTCGGGCTACGAGGTTCTGCTATTTGCTGTTGATACTATGAATAAGTAGCTACTTAATATCATAGTACGAAACTAACTTTCCGCTTCGCAAACTTATTAACTCAGGAACTTGTTCTTCTTATTAATACGTTTCTTAGCGTTAACTAGAATTCTACTTCGTTATATTGTAGCTACGTATTATACTCTTCAGTTAATAATATAACTTCTTTTAATTTTATAAGCAGAGCCTTTATTTAATATCTTCGTCTCCTTCTTCTTCTTCCTGTTATGACCTGTTTTTAAGAGAGATTAGCCTCCTGCTATGTAGATTACCAGCTATCAATCCATCTCTTTGGTAGTCTGCCCGGGAATCATCTACCTTGGAGTTGTCCGTGCATTGCAATGTGAGAGAGTCTGGATGGTTCCATTATTTTCACATGCGCATACCATTGTTTCCTTCATTGCGTTCCCCACCTAACGACATCTTCAATCTCGCATATTTCTCTTATCCTTGTGTTTCTTATTCTACTCTTGCCGGATATGCTCCTTAGAGTGTTCATTTCAGGCAACTTTATAAAATAATTAATATATAATGTACTTGATCGTGTCAAGTTTTCCTCGGTCTTCTTCCATCCTTAACCATATTCGTCTTCAACTATATTCGACCAATAAAATTGTTTTACTATTCTTTCTCTACTCATTTGATTCACATGTCCAAAACATCTCCACACACTTTTCGTAATTTTAGCAATAATGCTCGGCCTTGCATTATCCTTATATCATCATTCGAATACCTATAGAACAATATTTTGTAGCACGTCTGAAAGATCGCATTTTGACAGCATTCAGTCTACTTTTATCCTTTTTTTGCCAACTTTATGCTTCACTTCCATACATTAGCGTTTGTACTTTATTTAAATAATTTTTCGTATCTTGTATGCATATCACATTTTTTCCTCTTAGTAATTGCGGTGTTTTAAAAACTAACAAACTTAGTAAGCACCACGGCGCTTCAACGCAGTGGTAGATAGAAAGAAAAGAACACCACACCACTCTGTATTTGCAACCATTCTTGTCCTCTTCCACGTTCATGCATATCCTCATACATACCCGCCGATTATTTCGTCTCCTAACCTGACCACTTTCAAGTATTTGGCATACCTAACCGTGACAAGTTTTTCTCGGTCTTCCTCTGCTCCTTATTCCAACTTCATTCGCCTCATAAATTTGCTAACCATTCTTTCCTCACTCATTCGTTCCACATGTCCAAAACGTCTCCACACACTTTTCGTAATTTTAGCAATAATGCTCCACCTTGCATTATTTTCTTAAATCATCATTCGAGTACCTATAGTACAACATCTTCACATTTTGACAGCATTCAGTCTACTTTTATCCTTCTTTTGCCAACTTCATGCTTCACTTCCGTACATTAGGGTTTGTAATTTATTTTATTAATTTTTCGTATCTTGTATGCATATCAGATTTTTTTCTCTTAGTAACAGCGGTGGTTTAGGAGCTTATTTAATTAAGAGATGAAGATATAAATCTAATTTCCTCGTTTGTCTGATTTTTTTAATTCTTCAATTCCAAAGGCTGATTTAACAGAAACATCCCTAGTGTCTTTGAACCGAACAACCCCCCTGAATCTTTAATTAAACAAGGGTAAAACTAATTAAGAGGGGTGAGATGTTTGATAAGAAATTTTGAGCCCAGAAATGAAGAGCTCTGTACACTGCCGTGAAATGTATGTCCTTAGACTGAAAATATTAACATAATAATTCATTTTTTAAACGACTGTTCCCAACGGGAATTACCTCAGAAGGTCCTTAAATATCCTTAAAGGAGAACAATCATTATTCATTCTGCGCCGTGTCCTTACAGCGGATGTGACGTATAGTTTCAAAAACTACCGAATCGATATCGACATCTCAACATAGATATTTATTTTTATTTAAAAAAAAAAGCTGATATTACATTCAGTATACAAACTAATATTTACACGTAATTAAACATTGTATGTATAATATTTACATCTTCTTACAATAAACATATTTTTTTCATTTAATTTACTTAATTTAAACTCTTTTCATTCTTTATATATTCAGGCAACTTATAATACTATTTTTTACAACATTTTAAGTGTGTCCAAATAACACGATTAAGGATTCGGACCTCACATACTAATATAAGAGTTTCTGCTTAGTAAAAAGCTTCTTTACATCTCACCAATAGATGTCTCTAGTGAAGTTCTAGTGATTCAAGAATAAGGTTTCTTAATTGGTTCATATATATAGAACTTCCAAGAATTTGAGTAGTGTGGTTGTCAATAATGGGTAGAATTGGTGAATGTTACACTTGTGTAAAGTGATCACTTAAACCAGCCTATGACGGTTGTCAGCCCCGTAAATGCCCAGACTTCCATATTCTTCTTCATCTTTGATGAGATTTCAAAAAATAATATTGGAATTTAATACAGACTACAAAAAAATTAAATGTTGTCAATTTTGGGTAGAATGTTACACGTGTTTTAAGCAACCAGAACCTAAAATCTGGTAGTGTCAAAAGTCTACGGAATCGGAGGGCATGTATGACTAGATATACGGATGTGAAGGAAGCTAGGACTGTATGTACGGACAGAAGAGTGTGGGGTTCCATACTCTCTGCCTACTCCTGCAGCGAAACGACGCAATGGTAGAAATAGTTTAAAGTGATTACTTAAACCAGCCTATGACAGGTTCCTTTAAACACCCATACTTCCATATTCTTCTTCATATATGTTAAGATTTCAGTATTAAAATAAGCCCTGAGAGGAAAAACTCAGATTTGTGACCAAAGATTTGGACACATTCAAAATAATGTACCACATAGCCTACTACGCGATATTTATCCTTTTTTACTCGCACCACATCTGATTCAAAGCAGTTTCGAATTTCGAATTTGAAATCAAGAAATGTATGTAAAAAAGTTATCACTATAAAAAGCGCTTAATACGTAGAGCATGAAAACGCTTAAACCCTTTTCTCTGTGGGTAAATTTCTCCAGCCCCACATGAAGTTCAACGAAGAATAATATTTTTACTTTTTAAGAATGACTTAGCCACTTTGGAACTATACAATAGAGATGGAAAATTATCTCAGGATTTTTTTATCTCGTGAACCTCTTCAACTGCCTTGATTAATGTCTTATGTAAGTATTATATTAGATAAATACAATGCCCGTTCAAAGTAAAAGTATTCTTTGTGTTGTACTAAATGAATGACGAAAACTAATCAAATTGAATGTATTTCCTATTACGGTTTCTGTTTTTGATTGGTATATATAAATATATATTTATGTATACACTATATAAACAAAAATGTAAATAAAATACTCTCCTTACCATCCATTGTTTACTTTGTGTAAAAACACTTTTCTGTGACTACCGGTTTAAAAATTTTTTTTTTCAAACAAATGTCAAATTGTAATTATTCTTTTGTAATTTTAATTATTTTAATGTAATAATTTTATTTTTATTTTAATGACCTGATGATGGAATGATTTTCCGAAATCGGTAGTCACAAATAAGTGTTTATAAAAGTGGTATTACGCAAAGTAAACAATTGATCTTAAGGAGAGGGTTTTATTACCGTACCACATAGTTATCGATGCTTTTAATATACAAAATAAAAATCTAAATGTTCGTTAGTTCGTTCAAAATCCTAAATCTCCCGATTTCTTTGAAATTTTGACACAACATTGGAATCGAATAATTTGTATTTTACCTATAACTACATATATGACCTGTGATGGGTGTTTTTACCCGTCACAGGCGTTTTTATATGTGGCAGATTTAAATGGATTTAAAAAAAATAGAGTATGCCACCGCCATCCTATAAAATCAATGTAAACGGAGTCCGTTTTGTTATATTTAGAAAAAACTCCAATGGTAATGTACAATAGTTTGGAAAAGCTTCTAAATTTTTGGCTTTTATCTTGGCTATATCTTTTTGTTCTTTCGAGAAATGTCACGTATGTATTTATATATACTTCCCGACCCTTAACAGATTCTTCATTTTTGACCCTATCATATTTCCATTTTCATATCGTAAAAACCTTTCCAATAGAATTGAACTGAAAAAAGGATTAATATATATGAATTTATCACGTTGAAAAAAACCTAAGACACTGTGAGAGAAATGAACCTCTCTTAGAAATAAGTCTTTCGTATTCTTCTTCACCTTTGATGAGTTATCAATATAAAAAATATATAAAATATATCAAACAACCCAAATTTGGACACTCAAAATATTGTGGAAAAAATATAAATTTTGATTCGCAAGATAGATAAAATATATGAGAATGAGTAATGCAAATTAAATATATATTTCTATCCGAAAGGGGCAGAAATGGCCCCAAAGCAGTTCGGTAAAAAGGGCTTATTTACGGTTCCGAGATTTTCTTTTTTTATTGCGCGGAAAGGCAAATAAATTACTGACCTTTTCAATTCCAGAAGCTAGTTTGGTAATTTAACCGCCTCATTTTTGGACCCTGCGACTTATACTCTGGACCCGAGCCCACCTGACATAGGATATGAAATGTGATGTATAGACCTCGCTACTTCCGCAAGAATGTGATGTGATTACTGGCCCCGGCGGAAGATTTATTATCCTGACTGGTGTAAAAATACACCCCGAATTACTTCGTACCCTGTAATTCTCGTATTATACCTTACGCGCGTACGTTTTTAGATTCCACGAAAGGTGTGTAGAGGAAAACATTTATTGTTAATGAAGTACATGAAAATATTCGAGTTTTTAATTAAATAACGGTAGAGAGGAACGCTTACAATAGAAAGGTTTCACCAATTTTTGGGTAATATATCCAAAATTAAACAAGGTTATTGGATTAAATTTTACTTTTATTTAAATATATACAATGATGTTTATATCATGACGTGTTATGAATATATTATCAAAGACTCTTCATAAGACGAAATGCGTCACAATATACATCATTGTAAATATTTAAATAAAAGTAGAATTTAATCCAATAACCTTGTTTAATTTTGGATACTGTGTAACATGGTAATATAACACTGTAATTATAAATTAATGTGGTGTTACATAAAGTGAACGATGAATGATAAGGAGAGTGCTACCTTTATTCAGGTTTGCAAGTAGTCAAATATCTCAACATAAATGTAGAAAAATATGTAAGTCTGGGTACTTAGGGCTGTCTTATACTAGTGATCATGTTACACACGTGCAACATTCACCATTCTACCCATGATTGACAACCACACTACAATTTTTTTGGAATGATACATATATGTATTATTAATCTCATAGAACTGTACATGTGAGACGGATGGATGTTTAATAATAATCACAATGGCGAACGTTACATTGGCATATAAAGTGATCGCTTAAGCCACCCAAATACCAGGTCTCGGGGATACTAAGACTTATCATCTTTCGTATAAAAACTAGATTTTTACGCTCAAGAAGTATGTTTCATAAAGATATAAAGATAAAAAAAAAACAATAAAACAACTAAAAATGTGTGTAGTATACATATTAACACTACACGTTCATGAAACGATGGATATCTCAAATCAGGTTGAAATGCCTATAAAATAATTTAAACTCTTTTTTATTTTGGTAGTTATAAAAGAGCAATATTTTGACCATGCGTGAAAGAGATTCAAGAGAATCAATAACCGTTTTACATACCCAAAAACCATTATAAAATTTTCGTCTATTCATTTTCAAAATTTCCGAATATAAACTATGTAATTAGGTTGAACACAAGTTTTTATTCATGCGAATATTTCAGAAATTTAATTATTGTATTTCCGACCTCTCGAACACCCAACTTCTCAAAACTACTTTACACCTTCTAAAGGTATTATTCGCTCGTATTAGTTTGCTAATGGTTCTATACCCTACTTACAAACTGAATTAAAACTACATACGTACCGTTCATAATACACATTTGAACAATATTTGAAGTTAAGATCTGGTATAATATAACTTCAATTACATAACTTTACTTAGTATTCACTATTCAATGGTTCAAAGAATCGAAAAATAATGTTTTAAAGTGATCCAACTCAAAACTAAGTTTGTTGGATGACTGGTGAGATTTCTTCATTTGGAGTAGTTTTTTGCAAAGTCTTTCTTCAAACGTACCAAGAACGCCATATAATATTCGTAATATCTCAACATAGGTGAAGAAGAATATGGATTTTTTTATGTAAGTTCTAAGTAAGTACAACTTTTTCTTAAAATCTATTGTGCCACGTATTTCAATGTATTCCGTTCCATTTTCAAACACCGTGTGATGCAGAATGCATCTAAATACGTGTCACAATAGATCTTAAGAGATAGTGGTATGTACAAATTAAAACTTAAATTAAAAGTGGATACATTTTACCACCAAGTGACTGCCGAATTAATAACTGAAAGAATATGGAAATTTGGGTATTTTCACGTGTGTAAAGTAATCTCTTAGCCAACCTATGAAAGGTCTAAAGCCCTAAACTATAAATTATAAACCCAGACCCTCATCCTGCTCTCAAGTTGATATGTAGCGATTTTAAATAAAACTATTTTTATGTTATCAGACTGCGCCTACTTAACACTCGATGATATTTATTTAAATTTAATTTTCATTATTGTCATAGTCTTTAAGATATACAAGCACATAGGATGCAGAGAACCTGATTATATTGTGAACCAGGCAATCACTATGGATTTTTCTTGAATAACTTCTACAAGAAGACTAAAGAACTCTTGGATACGGCAAAAAAGAAAGCATGATTCACAGACATGCACGACCAAGGTGACGTTGCCCAAAAAAGAGATAACTACAACATGAGGACGAAGAGAGCTCAGCCCAACTGTCAAAGATGAGTAGTTGATATGGAGCCAGAAATAAGAAGCAAGAAATTATCAGCATCGCCTTTATAAAAGAAAATGGAGAAATAAACATATGCTGAGTAGAGTAAGGTGAGAATTTATAAGACCTGCGTATGAGTGATCATGATATAGGCACAGAAACAAGAACTGACACCGCGAGAACAAAAAACCTTCTTAGGACATCAGAAATGAAGACTCTACGACCCATTGCAAGCCTAACTTTTCGCGACAGAGTAAGAAACTCTGAAATAAGAAAAATCTGCGATGTTGAAGGTATTATGCGATGGGGAAGAGAAAGCAGACGTTTTGGAGAAATCATGTGGGAAGAGCGAGTTCGGATTGAGTGGTGAGGATAGCAGCGGACAGCAGCATAAGAGGTAGCAGACCCCCAGGAAGACCACCTAAACGATAGCTGATCTTCCACCGCCTAGAAGCGGAACGGAAAATGACAGGTCATAGTCCTAAATAAAGAGGAAGAAAAAGAAGAAGAATAAAAAGTCTTTGTAAAAGTCCTTGAAGTAGTATTTTTACGAAAATGGCGCTATATAAATTATCCAAAATTATTAAAAGTATCTTTTGGAATTCAAAATACAAACTTTTTAAATATAAATGTGGTAAAAAAATGTACTAAAAATTTTTAAGCCTTTTTTTAAAAATCGATTCTTTTGAATTGTTTTTTTTATACACGATCGTATTCATACCATTTCGACAGTGGATGTCAATAATGGTAGAAAAAATATCAAAAATAACTTCAGAAGCAAACTTTAATGTGAAAGAAATCAAAAAATTAAAAAAAAAATCTCTTCTCATTTTCCCAAATATCAGCTGCAAAAAATCATCAAAGGGTGTATTACCTTACGAAGCTTTCATCCACCCTTAAAATATAAAGAGCCGAGCTTAATTCTATGCGTAAGAGTTGGCAAACAAAATAATGAAAAGCTTAAAGGCTGAATACAGCTCAATGATGTTCTTGTATGCTAAGATAGACTTATTGAACGTAAGCAGCTACACACTTTTTAATAACCTGGAATTATAATGTATAAAATTGAAAGATATATATTGCTTGAAGCATATAACTCTTCGGAGCAAAATGGCTTTGTTCTGTGAAAAAAATATTCACAACAAACAAAACCTTATTTTTTTGAATTCTCTCAACTTCATTATATTGTTTTAAGCTCGTAACGTCACAAAATATAGAAATTTAATAATATATTACTGTTTTTTTTTAAACACAAATTTGTCATAATTTTTTATCGCGTTTTCAATAAATATTAATTCTCCTTTTCTCTCTTGTTTCAGGTAAGTTCGCTTATAAAATGATATTCAATAACAGCATCAAGAATAAAGGTAATTTATTTATTTCATTAATTGATTCGGCAGTCACCTTGTGGTAATATCTATCCATTTTTCAATTTAAGTTTCACTTGGGAAATATATCTCTTAAAATCTACTGTGACCCGTGTTTCGATGCATTCGCATAATTTTCAAACACCGTATGTGAAGCTAAGTCTAAATTCAAAAGTTGGGTCCTTGAGACGTTGGAGGATAAAGAGGAAATAGGATTTATTTCTTATTTTTACTCATTTATTAATACATATTTTTTTTATGAAAAAAAAAACATGAAATATATTCTATATTCCATATTACACATTCATGCATCATCTCATACATACCCGCCGATTATTTCGACTCCTGACTTGACTATTTTCAAGTATTAGAAATACGTGATCATGCCTATTTTAACTTGGTCTTTTTATACTTATTTTACCAACCACATTCACCTCATAAATTTGTTTTACTATCCTTTCTTTACTCATTAACCTTTTAACATTCAACAATAAATCACTATATTTAGCATTCATCATACTTTTCACAGTTTTATCATGTTGATAAATCAATCCTCAGCCAATCCGCTAATAAATTCTAGCCATAAGTTAAAGGATGATACTGTTATAAATATATGTGAGTAATTTATTTAGGAATGAGGACAATATGAGGTCGGGGGATGTAAGGAGGGACAAAAGGATCTTACAGGACAATAGGACACTAAATGGCTTTCTTGTGTCCTGTCCCATATAACATATTGCCATCAAACCACTTCAAACCTTTTAGAACGTAAAATGGAAAGGGTTTCGAATGTTACACACTTTAATGGGATAAATGGATGATTTATGAACGATTTTTTGGCCGGAGAATCCCTGATTGGGCAACGAATCACATATATATCTTTATAAATATAATAATAAAAATAATAAATATGGATAACTTATATAGCGCCATCTTTGTAAAATAATACCTCAAAGGCGCTTCACTGTGAATAAATTGGGGAATATATTTTGGTGGAAATATATATGCAAATGTCTTTTTTTTAAGGTTTTTCGCAGATACTTTGTGGAACATTTTATAAACTTTATAAAATAAAACTAATTTGTTTTTAATCCCTTATTATTAGTACTTTTCTCCAACCGGTTTCGACAAAAACCATGTCATCATAAGGGTTAAACATGTACTCATGTACATGTTAAACCCTGATGTTGACAAAGTTCTTGTCGAAACCGGTTGGAGAAAAGTACCAATAAAAAGTGGTTAAAAATAAAGTTGTTTTATTTTATGAAAAGTAAATGTTCGTTTGTTCAAAATCTAGATAGTAAAATTATTCACCGATTACTTTAAATTTTCGTTCTGCGTTTTAATACATATAAAACTAACTAACCATCGTACCGCTTTCCGCAGGGGTAGATAGAGAGAATAGAACACCAGACCGCTCTGTCTTTGCAAACACTCTTCGCCTCTTCCATATTCATACGTCTCCTCATGCATGCCCTCCGATTATTCTGCCTTAGACCTGACTATATATAAATATATTTTTTTTGACATCTCAGCAAAATAGAATAAGAATATTGAAGTCTGGGCATTTACGAGGCTTATGACCGTCGTAGGCTGGTTTAAATTTTCACTTTACGCACGCGTAGCATTCACCAAAAAAAAATATGAAAAACTCCTATAATAGGAGATAATCCAGATTTCTGAACAAGTATTTGGACACACACACTCAAAATTTTGTTAATATTTGTAAGTATTTTAAATTATTATCTTAATAAAAGATACATATTATCGAAACGTTAAGCATTTGTTAACTAACCGTTGCTTTATTCGCAGATGAATATGTAAAAAAACATGTTTAATTAATTTGGGATATGTGGTATAATTACCCTACATACGATAGGCTTAACTAAATCGATTACATGATATTTCCAATAATTGCTCGTTCCACTATTTCAACCCTAATCGTTACATTATCCGATTACGTACCCTATTTACTGTAATCGTGTAACCCAAATGTAATATAAAAAATACCAGTTCAATACTCAGATTATGAAAAAATCCCAAATCCTAAAATCTCGGCACAAATTTCATGATCCAAATTATAAATAGGAATTTTCGTCATTTTTTCCTGCGAATTTCTGTCATGTCTGAGGAGACAACGTAAATCCGCAAAGTCCACTCCATTACTCTTCTCCTGTGTCACGATTCGTGAAAAATCTCATCCCGAATTCATTATTATTTATGATAGCTTTTCTTTTCACTTTTCACTGTCCATTTTCTTATACTCCGTGGTCCATTGTCCACCATTGTGATGTCCACTATAACGAACGGACCATTCAG
Source organism: Brachycentrus maculatus (assembly GCF_059751285.1). Lineage (NCBI taxonomy): Eukaryota > Metazoa > Arthropoda > Insecta > Trichoptera > Brachycentridae > Brachycentrus > Brachycentrus maculatus. Next base: position 633,045 of record NW_028280792.1, read on the forward strand.
TATAAGGAACAGACTGTCCAGTATAAGGAACGGACCATCATGTACCGGCACAAAGTGTCCCGTATTTACACTGCATTGTCCATAAACCGTGCAATATGTAGTATGGTTATGTACATATATTATTTACATGCGGGATACAGGTTGTATTGCCAGGGTACATAAGGGTTTACGAAATCTAGTTGTAAATCAAATCTCTAACTAACTAACTAACTAACAAATTAACCGTTACGCCGCTTCTCCGCAGGGGTAGGCAGAGAGAATCGAACGACACACTACTCTGTCATTGCAAACATTCTTCGCCTCTTTTACATGCATCTCCCCTCATACTCGGCGATTATTACGACTCCTAACCTGGCCGCTTTAAGTATTTGACATACCATACATTTATTTAATGGCCATAACTTTATGGAATAACATGATGGTTTTAATTGTTGAGATATCAAAAATGTTTGATTATTATATTTAAACAAAATTGAACTTAAACTAGCTTAACTAAGCTTAAACTTATGGCGGTTGTAAGCCCTATAAATGCCCAGACTTCCATATTCTTCGTCATCTATGTTGAGATGTCAAAAATAATGCAATATGACATACTCAAAAGTTATCTTATCAAATACATTTTAAGATTTTGATTGATTTTTAAAAGAATTATTCAGTTTTTACTGGAGAAAATTAAATAAAAAAATGGATTGCGGGTTTCAAGGGTCAATTTAATAAACATTGTATATTTGATGTAATGATGAACAATTGAACTAAAGATTAAGATATTATGTTTAAAGAATTCATAGAAGTCTAAAAAATCTCATTATGATTAAATATTAACAGGGGAAATATTATGCACGCGTATACATATATCGCTCACTCCTTTCAAGAATGTCATAAATCAAAAATCTTAAATTTTCAGTTGTGCATCTCTTCGAAATGCCCAGAAAATGTACCCAGCAAAAGGGGCATATTTTTAACTTAATATTTACTCGCTACAGGGCAGAAAGTGTTGTATTTGCATTTTGATAAAAATGTATTGTTTAATTATTTTTATAAAAATACTAAATATTTTTCAAATGGAGAAAAACCTTCAGATTTTACGTAAAAGGATCTGTTGCACAATAAATAGTTCAATAAGTGGCTTGATATTTATTTTTAATACATTGTATTATATTTTTTAACTTTAAAAACATTATCCTGAAAAATCAATTTTTTTTATATAAGTATGACGTTGTTGAAAGGAATGAGCGATATGTATATCAATAAATGAAGTTTACGTGACTCAACTTAAGACAAAGACACTTTAAAAACATTCCCCTAAAAAACAAGTCCGTTGATTTATGACGTTCTTGAAAGGAGTGAGCGATATGGTATATTTCAATAAACATGAAAATATTATTTATGAAGTTTTCCCAAGGAATGTACGTTATCTAATCAAAAATGGTATTTGTTTTGATGGAATTTTCCAACCTTCAATAGAATTCGTATAAGAAGGTTTTAAGAAATGCCTTCATACTAAAAAAAATGATGAATCTACTATTATTACATAAAATTCCATACTTTATCACAGGTTCCCAACATTTGTTTCTCTGATACCTCCCTGTCAAAATTTTCCTTTGAAGAAGAAATGGATCGAATAAATAAAAGTGATTTTTTTACTGCTATACGATAAATTTATATACCTACTCGTATATATTCAATATTACCCTGGACTGAAGCGGAGGGCTGATCACCTTTCCTTCATGTATTAACGATCAAGATAACACTGCGTTAAAATGATTTAGTGCCCTATGCACCATTGGATGTGGATACGGGTTTAAAAAAAACATTTTTCAGAATGTCGTTTTAAAACTTGCTTCCATTTTTATCAAAGCATTACAGCATTAAATATCTTCAGCATTCTCTTAAAAACGAGATCACTACAAATAAAAGTTCAAATTTATTTTTAATCAACCGTTTTCTGTGAGTTTTTTTTTTTGCCTCAATTTTAAATCCCTACACCATGTTTCTTAATATATTCCGTTAACAGCGAGGCATAAAGTATAATGTAAGACATTTTGTATCAAATTCCTCGGAATGAAGTACTTAAAAATAAAAGGGTCGTCATCAAAGCAGGAAACAAGTAACATTGTATTAAAAATATACTTAAGGACAGACGGTAATGGTATTTTTTCTAGTAATAACCTTTTGCTATGTAGTTAACACCCGAAATGTTGTGTAGAAAAATGAAATATTAAACAGAAGAAATGTTATAACCAAGACACGCTCTACCTTAAAAGAAATATTGTAAGAAGTTATATAATAATAAAAAAATCGTTTATTTTTATATAATTAAAATGTCACTCTGTTTTAAGATCACTATAAATATTTATTATCATATTTTTTTAACAAAAATGTTGATAATATTAGTATATAACCACTCATCGAGTAATATTAACAGTTTTGTAAGAAAAAAATAAGTAAAAATGACTTACCACAAAGTAAATGCTTTAAATATTAATAATATTGAGAATATTTTATTATTACTTAATTATAATGTCTACCGGTTTCGAAGCTAACCGCTTCATTATCAAGACTGATTAATGTATTAATCAGTCTTGATAAAAAAGCGGTTAGCTTCGAAACCGGTAGACATTATAATTAAGTTATAATAAAATATTTAAAGTGATTTTAAAACAAAGTTACATTTTGAGTATAAAATGGAAAATCACAAAGTTAGTGCTTCAAATATAAAATAAATTTATTTTTATCACTTAATTAAACATACTCGTATGTATATATTATATACAACATTTAAGTTTAAATTTAACGGTGAATTCAACGGTAAAATACCACTGTGATATGTGTTCGATGCATTCCGCAAAATTTTCAAAAACGGTAAAGTGATGCCGAATACTCCGAAAAACGTATCACAAATGATTTTAAGGAAAAGAAGTACAAACTTAGTGAAATTGAAATTAAAAATGGCTAGATATTACCACAAAGCAACTACCGAATCAAATAGTTATATATTTTTTTATAGTAAAAATATTTGGTTTATTTGTCCGCCTCCGTAGTGTAATGGTCAGCACGCTCGGCTACCGTTCTGGAGGTCCCGGGTTCGATTCCCAAGGGGAACAAAATAAATATAAGTGATTTTTTCACTGTAATATTTATTCAATATTACCCTGGACTGGTACCTGAAGCGGAAGGCTGATCACCTTTCCTTCATGTGTAAACGATCAAGATAACACTGCGTTTATATGACGCAGTGAAGTATGCACCATTGGGTGCGGATAGGGGTTTTTTTTGTTTTTTTATTATTTATGTAGCCCATTTTTTCAAAACATCTCAAGTGCGCTTTACATTTTTATCTTACCATAAATGCATTTTATCAAAAATCAATTAAATTATAAGTATTGGATCATGTTTTGTCAATGTGTCTCTACAGAGACAAAGCATATATTTTAAAATAATTGAAATTTAAAACTCTGAGCATTCTCACGGTTTACGACGTGGCACTGGCGGGCTTAAGAGATCACTTTAATATTCATATTATATCCTGATTTAGTCCGCCTCCGTAATTTCGTGGTCAGCATCTTAAGCTACCGAGCTGGAGGTCCCGGGTTCAATTCCTTGTGTGATTTCTCACTCTATTATTTATTTAACAGTCCAGTCCAAATCTGGATTATCTCCAATTACAGGAGTTATTTCATATTATAATATGAAATAGCTCCTGTAATTGGAGATAATCCAGATTTTGTGAACAAGTATTTGGACACACTCAAAATGTTGTACATATTTAGTATTTTACTTTTCATAAATACTCGTAAAATAAACCATGCTGTATGTTGTATGCGTGGTTGGTTTATTTTCGTAGTACGTTTTATTTTACTAGTTATTTCCGTCCGTTTTACCCAGACTCACTCATTACCTTTTAAGGCTGTATCTTGAGTGGGTACACCGGGGTCATTAGGACTCCAGTATTCCTTTTTTAAATTAGGGTTATCCACCGCATTTTTAAAGTGCCATTAAGCTCGGAGGTGAAATCAACCCAAAATACCCGAAAACCCGAACCCTCAAAAACCCAGCTAACTAAAAACCTAGGATTTAAACCGTAAAGTATACTTGGTACATACATCAGTTATGGTTTAACCACCGTAAATTATTTTTAAAAAACCTCGTTAACCTCAAACGTAAGGATTACATAGTAAATATCATACGGTTATAAACTTAAGCTTCAACTGGGCAAACATCAATTCTGTTCAAAGGTTTTTGATAACTGTTCGTTATCCTTCATATTACAGGAGCACGTAAACTGTAGTTGGAGGTTAAACGTTTGTTGACTGAATCGGGTGTATTTATGAGGGAAATTTCGTTAAAGGAAATAAGTTTTACGAAACATTGACCATCTAAACAGACAAATGTAAAAAGGTTTAAAAAGGTTTAAAAAAAGGTTTTAAAAAGGTTTATCTAGAGAGACGAGGGTCGGGCGTGTGACGGATAAAAATATCAACATTTATTATTCAAGTTTTTGATTATGAAATGTGTTTATTCTAATGTTTGCTCTCTGCGAACATAACATACGTGACGTGAACTGTCTACACAACTTTTTGTGGGTCGACGATAAGAAAATATTTCATATATTTTTCCGGAAATAAAGAAATATATAGGAGACGATACAATGGGATCTTCGCTGTATTCACAACAAATAAATGACGGAAATCAAAAAGAGCCTCAGTCCATCACCATAAATATTTCAGATGGTAAAAAAATACATTTAATGGTATTTTTTAAAACGTTTTACGTACCGTAGAACGGGGCTACTTAAACTTTGATGTGTTACTTGAACCCATTACAAAATCATGTCGATACGTTCATTATTGTAGACTAAATACAGATCAGTGATATCAAATAAAAACCTATCAGCGGAAGCTAAACTGGCTGTGCACAACGGAGTCCTGGTTCCAACTCTAATGTATGGAAGTGAAACATGGAGTTGGCAAAAGAAGGATGAAAGTAGACTGAATGCAGTCGAAATGCGATATCTCAGAAGAATGTGTGACAAAACGATGTATTAAAGATGCGCGAATAATGAAATAAGGAAGGAATGCAAAGCTGAGATAAGCATTATCGATAAAATTAAGAAAGGTGTGTTGAGATGGTTTGAACATGTAGGACGAACGAGTGAGGAAAGAACGGTAAAACAAATTTATGAGGCGAACGTAAGTGTAAAAAAGAGCAGAGGAAGACCGAGAAAAACATGGCACGATCAGGTATGCCAAATACTTGAAAGTGGTCAGGTTAGGAGTCGTAACAATCGGCGGGTATGTATGAGGAGATGCATGAACGTGGAAGAGGCGAAAAATGTATGCAAAGACAGAGTGGTGTGGCGTTCTATTCTCTCTGCCTACCCCTACGGGGAAGCGGCATGGTTAGTTAGTTAGTTAGTTAAATTCAGATCTAAATGTTTTTTTGTGCACATCAATGTTCAAGTAGCCCCGTTCTACGGTATGTTCAAATATATATTTATGATGGTTTAGCTTTACTTGATTATTTTAATGAATATTTTTATTGATATCTCTACATTGATAAAGATAACTTTTAAGGTAGAATACGAAAATCTGAGCATAGGCAGGAAAATCAAGTGAAAAATAAAATATTATTTTTTGACATCTCATCAAAGATGAAGAAGAATATGGAAGTCTGGGCATTTACGGGGCTGACGACCGTCATCGGCTGGTTTAAGTGATCACTTTACACACGTGTAACATTCACCAATTCTACCCATTATTGACAACCACACTACTCAAATTCTTGGAAGTTCTTTATATATGAACCAATTTAAAAATTTACATCTCACCAGTAGATGTCTCTAGTGAAGTTCTAGTGATTCAAGAACAAGGTTTCTAAATTGGTTCATATATAAAGAACTTCCAAAAATTTGAGTAGTGTGGTTGTCAAAAATGGGTAGAATTGGTGAATGTTACACGTGTATAAAGTGATCACTTAAACCAGCCGATGACGGTCGTCAGCCCCGTAAATGCCCAGACTTCCATATTCTTCTTCATCTTTGATGAGATGTCAAAAAATAATATGAAAATAACTCCTGTAATTGGAGATAATCCAGATTTTGTGAACAAGTATTTGGACACACTCAAAATGTTGTAGAAAAATATAATAATAAAATAAAAATAATAAAACCCGAATGGTGCATGCGGCACAGCGTCATATAAACGCAGTATTATCTTGATCGTTTACACATGAAGGAAAGGTGATCAACCCTACGCTTTAGGTATAAGTCAAGGGTAATATTGAATTAATATATATATTTTTTCATTCAAACCCTTATCCACACCCCAATGGTGCATAGGGCACTGCATCATACAAACGCAGTGTTATCTTGATCGTTAACACATGAAGGAAAGGTGATCAGCCCTCCACTTCAGGTACCAGTCCAGGGTAATATGGAATAAATATTAGAGTGAAAAAATCACTTATATTTATTTGACCCCCCTGGGAATCGAACCCGGGACCTCCAGAACGGTAGCCGAGCGTGCTGACCATTACACTACGGAGGCGGACAAATATTAGAGTGAAAAAATTCAATATATAAATATAAAGATGACATTATTAAAAAATATATATAAAAATCTGTGTATTTGACAAGGCTCATCATTGGCTGGTTTTATATTATTATTACAAGAACTTCTCCATATAATTTAAAACAATTAACATCGAGAAGAATAAGAAAAACAAAATAAAACAGACTACAAGGTATATAATTTATATTTGAAGCACTAACTTTGTGATTTTCCATTTTATAATTAAAATGTACATGTAATGTACAGGTTACATTTTAATTTTAAGACTACAAGGTGTTTGGTGTTTGGAGTGTTTTGGACGTGTGGATTGAATAGATTACGAAAGAACGGCTAAGAGTATGTTTGGTAAATTTGAATAGATTAATAGAACGAGGGTGGTCAAGAAAGACTTTGGCAAGTCTAAATCAATGAGAACATAATATCTGGTAGTGTAAAATTTTACATCATTGACTCGACAGCATGTAGCAAAGTAGAGGAATCTATCCCAAGACAGACAAGAGTGTTGCGTTCTATCCTCTCTGCCTACCCATTAGATAAACGACCTAAGAAGAAGAAAAAGAATAAAAATTTTGTTAAATTATCGATAAAATAAGAATTCCAGTAGTGATCATGTCTTTAAGAACAGTGTCCGTCGATGGTTGCTTCTCTCGTTGGAGAAGGTAGAAAGTGAATGAATTAAAGTTCAGGTGTAATTATTTTATTGTAAAAACTTTATACCGTAAATTGTAATTGTATATTTTGTATGTAATGTATATAATCTTTAAGTAAACAATATATATGTAAAAAAAATGTATTAACATAATATAAGTGTTTCGGCTCAATACAGGCCATGCCTAAAGAGCCGTAATACATATCGTAGTCGTACAGGAGAAAGTGACTAACTAACAGAACGTAAAATGTTCAGGAGGGCTATTTAAGTCACTTTTGCTTGGCAAGAAAATAAACATCAATGCAGTTAGTGATTTTCAACAAGACATTATATTATACTTCCAAGTTTAAAATCCTTTGGGATTTGTTTCAGGGCAATATTAAGCTAGTAATACATCAAAAAGTCAATGATCACGTTTTTGTAAAAAAAATCACTTGGTCACTTTCTCCTTATGACTACGATATAGTAAAAAAATGTATATAAGTATCAAAGAAATAAAATTTAAAAAAATAATAAAATATGAGATTTTGATGAAAATATTTTAAGAATTCAGGTTCCAGATATTTCCATTTTTACTGAGCAAAATAAAAATACCCCACCCCTGTTTTACTAACCGGTTACTGTATAAGTCCTGTATCCATTTTGTCACATTGTCGCCGCTACAAAGCCTTCGTTACATATTTATAACAATCAAAGTGTTGTGCTTAACGTGAAAAAACACGCGTCCTTTGTTGGAAAAGAGAACATTTATAATATAATAATGCGTGCTGAGCAAAGAGAGCCAATTTTTGGCAAAAAACGGGACAAAACCGTACAATAACTTTTGATAATAACACATTCATGCATGAAGCTCCTTGTATTGTACTTTTTGTGTATACATCCAATATGTGGGAATACAAGAAAAATCTGAATTCGAAAATATAATATTTTACTAGTAAACACAGCTAAATTCACAATATTTTTAGTAAATAAAAATATTTTTTTCACAAATAATGGGTTTGTTTTTACTTTAAGTTATTTATATTCATATGTTAATATCGATAAATAAGAAATTGATTTGTTTATTTTTTTTAGTTTAACATGGTAGATACCACTTTTAATTTATTAAATTATTGGTCAAATTAAAAACTAAAATAAAAAAATCAAATAATGGTTATTTTCTAGTGTTTCTCGTGTATGTAAATATAATCCACGATTCGGACCTCACATAAAAATGAAGGAGTTTCTTCTCAATAAAAAGCTTCTTTCATCTCACCATAGATGTCTCTAGTGAAATTCTAGTCAATGTAAGCAAAACATTTTGAATTGGAACAATACATAAAGAGGTTCCAAGAATTTTAGTAGTAACTCCTATAATTGGATATAATCCAGATTTTGTGAACAAGTATTTGGACACTCAAAATGTTGTTAAGAGATTTTTCTTCATCTTTGTTGAGATATCAGCACCTGAATTCAGTCAAATCACTCGACAACTTCACAAACAAGTTCAATAACTGTTTCAAGAAATGTTTTTTCACTAGAAATTAGAAACTATAAGGGCGATATACATTTCTTTCTAATTTTCGAGATATTTAAAGTAGCTCCGTATCCTATGTGCTAGAAAATCAATTAAAATGGGGCGCGTTTCGTTATATTTAGCAAAGTTATTTAATAATTAAGTATGCGTATTATTCCACGATAATACGCAGAAGTTTGAATAAACCTTTTGCTGATTTTTTTTATCTTGGCTCTATACTTTTGTTTGTCCGAGAAATTTCTTAGTATTAATATATTATAAATAAAAGGTTTAGTTGTTTCTATTAAATTTTACCCTACTATGTTACACACTTACATTTTCAAAGTATTTTCAGTTATATTAAAAATAAACGCTGTTTCCCCAAAGGGGTAGACAGAAAAGATGGAACGCCACACTCTTCTATCATGACATACACTCCTCGCCTCCTTCACATCCATACATCTAGTCATACATGCCCTCCGATTACGCAGACTTTGAAACCACCAGATTTCATTAAATTCTTGCGAATCATTTTTCCTTATTTAAGACTGAAAAAAAAACATTTTTTTACGAAATTTCTGTAGAATGCTTAACGGGTTTTGATCGTTATCCCGCCATATACCAAAACAAATTAAAGTATGTTTTCCTTTGTGTGTAAAAAGGTCGGTAGCGTATATTTTTGTCATAAAACCCGACGTTAAGTGACAGTTACAACACGTTATTTTAAATTGTTGCTTAATTTTGAGACACTGACAGTTGCGAGTACTTATAACCTTACACAATGCTATCACGTTGGGTTTTATAATGTCTTATTAGGAAAAATTGCCTGAGCTCATGACGTACATACAATACAACCTTAAAAAAAAAAAAAATACAATTAACATGTCTCGCGTGTAAAGTATTTTTAAAATGTTATTTTATACCATATTTTTGTATTTTTTTGTATGTTGGTAGGTTCGTACAAAAAATACAAACTAAATCAAGTAGTTACTTTGTTATATTAACAATTGGGTTTTGATTTAATTTTTATTCGAACAACACCACTATTGAAAATAGCAAATTTAAATGGTATTAACCGGGTTAAATTTGTTTGAACTTTATAAAATAAAACAACTTTGTTTTAAGCACTTTTTATTGGTACACTTTTTCCAACCGCTTTCGACAAGAACCTTGTCATCATCAGGGTTAATGTACTATTTCTAAAATATTGAAATACTCATTGTTAGGTTTTAGTAAATTAAAAAAATTGTTTTATTTTATAAATTTCACAAAGTATCTGCAAAAAACATTCAAGAAATAAATTTGTATAAATAAAAAAAATATATATAAATATAGAAAATGACAATATTTTGCTATTTATTGTCACTATTTTTGCTATTTAAGTCATTTCAATATAGCAAAAATATATACCAATTTACAAAATCAATACATTGAAATATAAAATATTAAAACAAAACACAGCAGAAATAAACTTATTTATAAAAGTTCATTTATATTCATTCATTTTCACGTAGAAATTATTTTTTATATCAATACACAATATCAAATAAATAAATATTAAATAAAAAAATTATTAATATCACGAATTATGAATTTAAAATGGTAAAAAAAGGATTTGAAAGTAAGAAACAATAAATATTTTATTTTTCCTTATCCGCACGTATTGGTGCATAAGGCAATGTATCGTATTGATGCAGTTGTATCTTAATTGCTTCTTACATTAAGGCAAGGTCATAAATACTAGCTTATCAGATACCAGTCCAGGGCAATTAATATCTGTATATTATAAATATTACAGGGAAAAATCACAAATATTTATTTTGACCCCCACTCGGGAATCGAACGCGAGACGTCCATTACAGTAGCCATACGTTTTACATTCATACTGACCCACGAGAATTATTTGGAACCTCTAAATTGGTATTTAATAAAAATAATCATAACTTTTTTGGATCTTATTATTATTTTTTAAATATTTATTTAAAATTATGGTAAAGTTTATGTTCAATATAGGGCGAAATGATAATTTAAGGCTTCCAGTATTTCCTTTAAGGGGAGAGATGAAAGGATTTCGAAAGGGGATGAGGGGGTGGGAGGAGGCGGGGGAAGGTATGGGGCTGTTTTTAATGAGCAGCCATTTGTGATATTTGCAGTCGTAAAATTATATTCATATATCGCGGATTAAGCAATTAAAGGCAGCTGTATACACAAACGTTCACATCACGTCAGCCCACATGACCATTGAAGCGTATTCACGATCAGCCAAAGTCGTCCTTGATAAAGTTTGCTTTGATAAAGTCATTTTTTATGTGAATATTTTAAAATATTTTCTTTTTCTTTATGCCATGTCAAGTGATGTGCTAAAGCAAACATATCACTCGCGCTACAGTGTCGGGGTGCCATGAGGGCCCTGTATCTATTACTATAACATATATAACATATTTTTATGCCTCTGTGTAGCATTATACCACAATTCACTGGCATACTGCTGCGTTCATAGAACTAGATATATCTAGATGATAACGTAATAAAATTAACATATAAAATTGGAGAACTGGAGTAGAAAAAAATATTGGAAGAAGTCTCCTTACACGTATTATTATTGGTACCCGAGGTGTAGGGTAGATTTATTTAGGGATGATGGATGTATCCAAATGTAACAATAAACATGAAAGTTATTTGCTATTCGGAAAATATACGGAGAAGGTTTTTTCACACGGTGGCGCATAACATCGCGCACTTTATACACAACGAAAAAAAATGATGAAATTTTGTTGAAATTGATGTGAATCTAAAGATAACCTCCAGTGATTATCGGCATCAAACTTGCGCCTTACTTATGGTAAACATAAAAAAAGCGTTTTTTTTTTTAAATTGTGCGTTTACTTAATTCAATATTTCCAACAAAAAAAGAGACAAAAAACAACGAGTTTCATAATTATAAAAGTTACATTTGAAAAATGTGAATACAAAAAAGAAAAGTCCATTTTTTGACACTAGATTATTCACATTACGAGTGATTTATCAACATTATTATTTATGTGTGACTTCCAAAATTTGATAAGTGCGGTTGTCAATCATGGATAGAATATCTAAAGTAATAATTTAACTAGCATATGACAGGTCGTAAGCCCTATAAATACCCAGACTTCCATCCATGCTGAGATGTCAAAAATGTAAAATAACTCATGAGTAGAAAAACCCAGATTTGTGAACATATTTGTTACATATTTGAACACACTCCTACTTTTGCTTTAAAAAAAACATATTTCCGATATACAGGCATTTTCACAAAACCAACCACCCGAGGTCCACATAAGGCCAAGTTTGCGGGAATATACCGTATTTGTGAAATATACATTGAAAGTTACCGTTAGTTTTGAGACGCCGTGTATGCTCGTGGGATCGATTCATTTGTTTATTCAAGAGAGTGGAGGTCGGAGCGAGTCGGTAGTTGGCGAATTCTACCGGGACCGGGATGTATACAAGGACCCTTGATATGGACAGGAATACAAGAAGGTTCTGGAATATCTCCCCCAGACTCCACGGGATAACTCCGATGTTATTGGGGCATGTTGCCTTCTATTTCACTTACAACCTGATGTATGAATATTGAACGGGAAAAGCAAACACGTTGAGATCTTGCCTTTTACAAACGTACACACCTGTCCTGTTAACAGCGAAAATAAATAAAACAATTTTTAGGGAACGAAATATCAAATTATTTAATATTTCCTAGAATGTTTTTGCAGATACTTTGTGGCCCATTTTATAAACTACAAAGAATAAAAACAACTTTGTTTTAACCAGTTTTTATTTGTACAATTTTTCCTTTTTCATATAGTGCTTGGAAATGTTTGGCATCGTAAGGGAAGGGTAATTAACTATAACCTAACTATGAGTATTCTGATGATGACAAGGTCCTTGTCAAAACCGGTTGGAAAAATTGTACCAATAAAAAGTGGTTAAAACCAAGTTATTTTTATTTTATAAAGTTCATAATATTTTCTTCTTCTTCGCGTGTCGTGTCGGGTCTACTAATTTGATTACCATGTAAGTACTAAAATGTATTTTTTGTACTGATTTTTTAAATAAAAAAATATTTAAATATCTGTTCTTTTACGAAAATATTCAAATAATAAATTAGCTCTGATCTTGTATTCGTTTATATGATAAGAAAAGCTTATTTTTAAAAGTTGTTTCGTTTGGATCCAGTGTTATGATCAGGAAAAACAATTGTAATAGTATAACGCAGATCGTAACCCATAAAATTTGCTGTTTATTTATGTTCATTAAGTTTCTAATTTATTCTGTATTTCTTCAACACGATCAATGAACAACAAAGAGAGCTTTAAAAAGTTTTTCTCGTACTTTCGCGAATAAATCTGCCATGTGATATCATTATTTCGCCTAATTTAAATGAATTTCACGATTGCTTTCTCTGTTTCAACACAAAAGCGCCAATATCCGTTTTTATAACAGCTTTAAGCTTTTGAATTTGCTTTTAAACCTTATCTACCTTACTTCTTTACTACCTTTGTCAGTCCGTTCGTAAATAACACAAAACATGGAGGGATATTTATCTTCAGCGTTCACCGGTAAATTAGATACATCGCTGAATGGAAAAAGGTTACTTCACGTAATCCGATGTTTCTCAAAGTATGGGTCGCGACCAGGCAACGAAAAAATGCCGGGTCTAACAAACTAAAAACACTAACCATCACGCATTTTCTTCATTGGGGTAGACAGAGAGAAAAGAACGCAATCCAAATTTGTCTTTTACATTCATGTATCTCCTCATAAATACCCCCCAATTATTCCTTACCTGACCACTTTGAAGCATTTGAAATACTTGATCATATCAAGTTTTCTTTTATTACAGTTCAGATTCATCTCATAAATTTGTTTTACTGTTCTGACTTCACTCATTCGTTTCACATGCCCAAACCATCTCAACACACCTTTCTAAATTTTATCAATAATGCTTATCTTAGGGTGGTGACTGACCGCGAGCATTCGTATAGTCAGTACAGCGAGCCGAGTGCTCAATCCATAGTTTTGGATGCTCGCTGATGCTCGCCGCGAGTGATGTTACGTTACGTTACGACGGAATGCTCCGGTCAGTCTTCACCCTTAGCATTCTTTCTTTACCATTTGCACATTTATCATTCAACGTTTTGCCGCACATTTGTCTGAGAGATTTCATTTCATCTCCACTCAGTCTATTTTCTTCCTTCTTGTGCCGACTCCACACTCAATTTCCATACATAAGGGTCGGAATCAAGACTATTGTGCACGGCCAGTTCAGCTTTTACTGTAAGATTTTTATTTACTTTGTATAAATGAATTCAGTGAAACATTCACTCTGTTCCTAGCATTCACCCTCTTTTTTAAATCATTATCAATCTTTGCATCTCTAGAAAACATACTTCATAAATATACAACATCAACCTGTTCCAAAATTTTTCCAATTACAACTATTTTAAATCCAGATCAGCATTCATCTCTTGTGACTGTTGATCTGGGTTTAAAATATAAAAAACATGACTTTGTAATTGTCAACGTTCATCAACAAATCACTTTCCTTGCTCACATTATGCACCATTGAGACCAGCTCCTGCAGATCATCTATCGGCAAGAAGCACAGCATCATCAGTATACAAAAGGCAGCAGACATTCATATGTTATTTTTTTGCCTTTACAGATACAAGATTAGCTTACAGTTTTAGTCGTTCACGATTTAAGAAGGGAAAACATAATGAAACTAATAAGGGGCTATAGATAAATGGGAAACGCTGAAACCTAATCCATTTATATCCTGAATTGGGCAGTATTAGCCCATTAAATATATATTCTAAATTGGCCTCGCCTCTAAACGACCCTCAAAATTCTAAATGACCCCAAAATTTAAAACGACCCAAATAAAGTGAACAATGGCGATATTCAATAATGCTGTTAAAATTTGACCTTGCTGTGAAAAATTCCACACGAATATTAAAACCTGCGTGTCTGTCTGAACTGTTCAAAATAATGGATAAAATGCGCGAATTAGCTAACAGCTGCCTTTAAAGTTTGACCTTTCCCCTATTGCAAATGAAGAATTTTTGAATGATATTTCATCAAATGTTAAAAAAATGGATCTCTGGGCATTTACAAGGCTTAAGACCTTATCATAAATTGGTTTCAGCGATCAGTATATACACGTTTATATATATATATATATATATATATATATATATATATATATATATATATATATATATATATATATATATATATATATATATATATATATATAATCAACCCATGAAAACACCTAGGAACATCAATTAACCCTCCATAGCACGGCAGAATAAAGCTTAGCGTTTTCCAATCTCCAATAGACCCCTCGCCTTTACCTGCCTACGTTCCCACCCCCATAACTCCAAATAGGGGTGTCCATGTACTCTAGTCATTGTTCTAGTACTTAAAACAAAGGTCCATTCCTTTTCCAAGACAGCCGTCAAACAGATAGGACCATAAGGGTACAAAAACAGAAGTGGGACAAAAGAATACATTGTTTACCGGTGTCCTTGTTTGTATAGAGAAGTAATGTATTTACTTTCGCTACGTTTTAATGAAATCCAATCACGTTGGATATTTTGGTAAAAGATAAACAAAACAAACGGCTCGTTCTATTTGTTTTCATGTAACAAAATAAATGTTATTTTTTCGGGTCAGAAGCTGTGGAGCAGTTGGGTAGACGCCTTACTGCGAAACTAGCATCGCGGGTTCGATTTCCAACAATTCGAATTGAATTGATGAATGGTTTTCATCGGTCTGAGTACGTTTTGTGGTGATTTTCTTGTAAAATTCCATAAAAAAGAAAATTCTAATTTTTTTTGAAATATCGGATTAAATTATTGTTAGCATATTGTTATTAACATTTGTTTAATGTCATAAATTCCTTTTATTAATTAATTATAAATATCATCATGTTTTATATATATATATATATATATATATATATATATATATATATATATATATATATATATATATATATATATATATATACATATATGGCTTTCTTATCCGCAATGTTAGAGCCATCTGTTGAGCTTATCATATAACATTTTTATTTATTTAACTATTTTAAATTTTTATAAACACGAGTTTATTCGACCACAATGTAGTGTCAAAATTTACAACCAATCGCTGGATTACTTTAGGAGATTTAAGGTTTTAATCGAGTGAAAGTTTACTCTTTCAATTATATAAATGGTTTTTAAAGTTAAATAAAGCTGATTTTCGAACATGTGTTTCGATATGCATCAATTTCAAATACAATAATATGGATTGCGTTGTAACACGTATCACAATAGGTTTTAGGAAATAGTGGTATTAACGAAGTAAAATTTAAATTAAAAATGGATTGAGATTAAGAGACAAATCAATTAATCAATTAGTGAAGTCGGAATAAACTATTTTTATCATTGCATTTGAAACAACTTAAACAGCTAACCCCTAAATTGTATCCCAAAAAATTAGAAAATCCGTTTTTGAAGTGAGATTTTAGTTTCCATGGAAGATAAGCACTTTACAAACACGATGTGATAATACGGGGCTATTTATGCGGAGACCTTTTGGGTCCAACACAAATTAATAGAGTCAAGATAATCCGAGCGGGCGGCGGTTGCGTCGGCTTTTTACTTGCGGTCGGTTTGTAGTTATCTCCAGCGGTGGGTCGATCTAGCGCTGGGCGGGTTTTTGCGAGCTTTCATTGGTCATTTGGTCCCCGAGGACGGCTTTTTGTCCGCTGACCGACGATAGAGCTGCTTTATTGTCCTTACTCCATTAGCCCTGACGAATCTCGCCGGGTCCGTGTAGGGCGAGTGTTTTGTCGTGTCGCACCGCAAAAACGGTCGAGCCATGTAATTTAACGCGGAACATACACCTATAAATTGTAAATGAAACATGTATTTTGGGGTTTAGTGTGAATTTATTTTTAATTGGATCGCTTCCGCAGACCAAGGGTCAAAGACCTGTTTTCAAATTATGTATCGAACGCCGTTAAATGCGTTTTCTCAGACAGATGTGTGGAAATTCGTTGTATGTCAAAATCGAAAATGAAAATAATTCTTCGTCTCGCCAATAGATGTGTAACTAGTGAAAATTTTAGTGATTCTTGTACAATGTTTGAAAATTAAATTATATACATATGTATATATAGAGATCTTCTAAGAATTTGAGTAGTGTGGTTGTCAATCATGGGTAGAATTTGTGAATGTTACACGTGTGATCACTAAAACCAACCTATGACGGTCGTACACCCCGTAAATGCCCAGACTTCCATACTCTTCTTAATCTTTGTTAAGATGTCAAAAAAAGTTAAAAATGAAGATACATGTAAGGTACAAATGAAAAGATTAAGAAAAGTTTTTATAGGGGTATTTACATGTGGAGCAAATGCATAACAAGAGAATGACTGATAAAGTATATTCGACAAATGCAAACGTGAAAAAATAACGAGGAAGGCCAAAAAGACTTGGCTTAACCAGATCAATCAGAATTAAAAATTTTGTTGTGTCAAAAGTCTACGTATTGGAGGGCATATATTAATAGATGTATGAATTTGAAGGAAGCTAGGAGTGTACGTCAGGACAGAAGAGTGTGGTGTCCCATTTTCTCTTCCTACTCCTACGGGGAAACAGGGTAATAGTAGTGGTAGATATTGAACGCTAACTTGCGTACTTTGACGAATGTGAATTTTTATGGGTTAATCCACGAAGTCTCTACCTTACAAAGGCTTGACTACGGTCAGAAAAGAGGATGAAAATATTGGAAAATAATCCAGCATTGTAAAAGCGTACCATATTTACCTTACAATGATTAAAGAAAACACTTGTTTTTTACCACTTGAGTTTTATTATAGACTACATGTTTCAGAAGTTAAACATCCATCATTCAGGTTTGTATAGTAACTATAGTATAGTTATTATACAGACCTGAATGATGGAAGTTTAACTTCTGAAACATGTAGTCTATAATAAAACTCAAGTGGTAAAAAACAAGTGTTTCCTTTAATCATTGTAACATGTCTTACCACAAAGTTAATGCCGAAACAATAAATAACATATTAACCTTATTTTAATTTGAATTTCAAATAAACAAGGAAAAATAAATTTCCATCAACAAATCACCAATTTGACTAAGAAAACTAATGGATAATTTTTTTTACAAAAACCACAAAATCTTGAATCGCCCTGCCTTGAAAGAATCAATGATCAAGTAAACACCGCATTAACAAGATACAGTAATAGGATTCTGATTCGAAGAATCAGTAATAGAAGAACTTTAATGGATTTATATGAAAAATTATTGTTTCGGTATTCACTTTGTGGTAAGACACGATTAAAATATAAAGAAAACGCTTGTTTTTTACCATTGCATTGGAGTAATATATTGTTAGGACCAGTCTCGAAAACTAGAGATGCTTCCATCTACGGGTTTAAATCTAAACGTTTGTATTTGCATCTCTAGCTTCCAAAACTTGTCTTAACAATATGATACTCAAGTGGTAGAGAGCAAGTGTTTTATTAACAATTTGAATATGAAAATATTTCACAAAATTATCTGCAGTTTTCACGCGATTCTCAGTAACGCCTTCCTACATAAGCTTGCATTAAATACTTTAATATGTTAATTAATTAAATAATTTTGCGAGAGAATTCGGAAAACGGCAAAGGATTTTAAAACACAGTGGTCGGATATTAGAAACCCAAGCTTATTGTGTTCGTAGGGACTTGTACCAATGTCGGTTTGATCCGAGGCTAAGATTTATTGTCCGAACGGTCAGTTAATTTGGTACATTTTAGGGGTGCTTCCGCGCTAAGCCTGGGGCGCTAAAATATTCAAAAGGTTTAGCCGAGGTGTTGTGTACCTACTGGCGCTACCACCGACGCCGTTATCCGTGACCCTTCCCTCCGCCCCTGCAGCGGGAAATCCCACCGAAGGGTTGGAGCGATTTCATTTGGCGATTTCTAAAACTGTTGCTTAATTACAGGCCATTCTGTTCAGTATGTAATTTTTCATGAGAACGGCTAGAGTTTTTATTACAAATTTTCAGTATCTGTAGCAGAATTTGAATATTCAATATAATTTATTATTTCAGCATTCACAACGGCGTGCTGGTACCGACACTAATGTATTGAAGCGAAACATGGAACTGGCAAAGGAAGGATGAAAGCAGTGAACGGTGTTGAAATGCGCTCCCTCAGACGAATGTGTGGAAAATCATTGTATGACAGAATTAAAAACGAAGATATAAAAAAAGTAATGAAAGGCTGAACGAGGAATAATTGAAAAGATTAGGAAGAGTTCTTTGCGGTGGTATGGACATGTGGAGCGAATGGATAACGAGAGAATGACTAAGAAAATATATGTGGCGAATGTGAGAGGGAAAACAGAACGAGGACGACCGAAAAAGACTTTCACGATCGGATCAATCAGAACCTAAAATCTGGCGGTGTCAAAAGTCTGTGTAATCGGAGGGCATGTATGAGGGCAAGGAGTGTATGTCAGGACAGAAGAGTGTGGCGTTCCATCTTCTCTACCTTCCCCTGCAGAGAAACGGCGTGATAGTAGTAGTAGTAGCATTCACTTTGTGGTAGGACATGATGAAATTTAAAAGAACTATATAAAGTATCTATTCTCTGTCTACCCCTGCGGCGAAGCGGCGTGATGGTTTGTTAGTTACTCAGTTCAAATCATTATTCTGGATGGGCGTTTGATGACACATTTAAGACATTGCTATATTTTGGATAATCGAATCTAACCTAATCAATTAAATTCAGTACCCTATTCATCATCACCAGGTGCGAAAAGGAAAAAAAATAAGAGTATTTATGAAGGTGTATTGAGCATCAAGCAATTTAGAAGTTTTTTTTAACACGATTCGCGTAAATATCAGTTATTATTTTGTATTTTTTTCTGTGAAAGCGTCATTCGATTTCAGTAAAACACTCAGCGCAATTCAATTTCTTATTGCGGATAAATAAAAAAATGAAAACTCGAAGGCTCGAGGGATGTTTTCACCCCCCCCCCCATACCTCAAGCCTCGGGAGATCGGTGAAACATTTTCAGAGGCGAATATTATATTTGTCTTTGTCAGACAATCGAGTGACAATATTTATCTTGTTATCGATTTATCACAGTATAAACAACTTGAAAATTATATTATTTCATGGCGCTTTTTTCTAAATAAAATAGCTAATTTCATAGCCTGAAACTGACTAACTATCACGTTGCTTGGTGAATAGAACGCCACCAATCTGCCTTTGCAAACAATCGTCGCCTCTTCAACATTCATGCATTCCCTGCTACATATTCGCTGATTATTCGAACTCCTGACCTGGCCGCTACAAGTATTTGAATTACTTGATCGAGCGAAGTTTTGCTTGACGTTAATAAACAGACATAAATTCGAACTTTGATCATAACATACTTTTTTGTTGATTAGAAAATATTGCTTAAAAGAAATTAGTTCGTAAAAGAACTGATTCATCGGAGAAAAATAATACATAAAAGTGTAAAGAACCATATTTTTCAAAATTCAATTTCATTCGAGTGGAACTTTTTTATAATTTTATTACTATAATACTTTTTACAAAAATATTCATTTAAGAATGTGTTCGTTATGTGAAAACTTAAATTTACGGTTAAGCTCAATGCAGTGCTCTTATATTAATACAAAACATAAAAAATGATACATACTTCGACCATTTAACAAAAACTGTTTTTTCATGATTACGAAACATTGCTACATGGAAATGTCTATAAAAATACTGACCCATCAAAAAAATCACAAATTTTACAGCAAAACAACTTTTTTGAAATATGATTTAATTAAGTAGAACTTTAATCGAAACTACTACATTTTATATTATTTTAGCTTGTTTAAGAAATTATTTGTAATGTGAAAACACAAATTTATTTCTGCACACAATGTAGCACCCTAAAATTAATACAAATACCTAAAAAGACACGAAATATCACCATTCATTATGTACTGTTTTTTGGTGGTTGGAAGACATTGCTTCATAGAAAATAGTCCGTAAAAGTACTGAGATATCGTATAACAAGTGTTTAAAATATATTTTATTTTTGTTAAAACATAAATTCATTGCTTCAAGCAATGTAGTGATATAAATATTGATACAAATATGTAAAAAGGCACGAAAATTTACCATTTATAAAATACTGTTTTTTGGTGATTGGAAGACATTCCGTCACAGAAAACAGTCAGTAAAAGTACGACATCGTATAAGAAGTGTTTGAGAAGGTATTTTTTGCTGCCGTGAGACCAAAAATTTATCGCCCAGCAAATAAACAAGACATAACCGGAAGTCGTTCACAGGAACAACGGCTAAGCAGATTACGAGAAGCGGTTTCCAAAATTGATTTACAGCCGTTACAGTCATCGTCACGGCATGAAATTTCCTTTCCCGAATGGCGGGAAACGGTTGGAGCAAAATGGCGGCGCGGTCTCCGCTTCCGGCGCCAGCTGCGACACTAGTGCCACGGTGCGGCGGACTAATGGACTACGAGGGCTGATGTACTGCCTAGAGTGGCGTTTGACGTTTTTATCGTAAGACAAAGGATATGATGGATCTCGGGATGTCCGCCGATGGGGTGACTGAGTGATAATTTGTTTTACTGCAGAATTTTTTTTTTGATACTTTCGCCCGTACGTGAAAAGCTTTCAAACAGTCGATTCATCTCTTTTACGCGTCTTTTGCACGTCGCCATAAAGTTGACATCCCCCCCAAATGTGTTTTTTCATCCTTTATATGATTGTTAGAAAAGCATTTTCGTATTTTATGACCTGTATAATCCGTAAGTGAAAAAAAAACAGTGATTTTCACAAAATTCTGTTCACATTAAAGGCGTCATAATAAAATTAAAATCTTGTTTCCAGGCATCTCACAGTATGTAAAAATGATTCTGTAGGGATCTTGCATATATTTAAAAGGATTTCTGCTAAATAAAACCTACCCAAATCAACCATAGATTCTGCAATAAACGCGCAATTGATGCAACGTATGTATCTTATCATATATACAAGTATTGAGTTCAAAATTTAAATAGTGTGGTTGTCAATCATGGATATTACAATATTGGATATATTATTAGATTAAAACCAATATTTTTAGCTTTTCCACTTTATTTTTATTTGACCAGCGACCGGGTTTCGTCGTTACCGACATCATCAGACTGGTATGGACAATATTGGATATTACACGTGTATAAATGGATCGCTTAAACCAGCTTATGATAAGTCGTAGTAAAACTGTAAATTCCTCAGACTTGTTATCTATGTTAAGATGTAAAATTTTGATATATCAACATACATGAGGAAGAAAATGAAAGTCTGAGTATTTACAACGCTGACGACCTAACACAAGCTGGTTTTAACAAGCCATAACCAGTCTATGACATATCATAATAATAATAATAAACAATTATCCGCACCACCAATGGTGCATAGGGCACTGCGTCATATAAACGCAGTGTTATCTTGATCGATTACACATGAAGGAAAGGTGATCAGTCCTCCGCTTCAGGTACCAGTCCCGGGCAATATTGAATAAATATTACAATGAAAAAATCACTTTTATTTATTTTATCTCCCTTGGGAATCGATCCCGGGACCTCCAGAACGGTAGCTGAACGTGCTGACCATTGCACATTTCAGCCTTGTAAATACCCAAACATCCACATTATTCTTCATCTATATTGAGATATCAAAATGTGGACAAGGATTTGGACACACTCAAAATGTTGTGGATATATTCTTATACGTGGAAAAAAAACTCTTACTCGCATTTCCATAAAAAAGTTATGCAAGAAAGTTAATGTCATGAAGAAAAGTGTATTTTTTTCCATTTTTTAAAAGAACGTTTGTTAATATCTGTTTATATGTACAAGTATTATTAAAATAATTCGATCCGACTCGATACTGCAGTGTCTCATAAAACTTTACAGTCGAACACACACTTATGAACCCTTTCCCCCCTCTATCTACAACGTCATAGATCATGGAGTCTAGCACCGCATCCGGAAGTCAACAAATGAAGCCATTAGAGCCATAGCAGTGTGGATATAGTCCCTCATATATTGTATATATACTCAGTAGATCATCAAAACTCTTGACTAGCTGCGTCGTAATTTTTATTTTTTATTTTCAAATCATTTTCGTTTTAATTTTATTTTATAAATATCTCTTTGAATATACAATATGGTATGTCGACTATTTTATTAATATAAATTTATACATCATCGTCATATAAACCTTAGAGCATACTCTCTCTATCAATATTTTAAATAATACACTTCCATCTTACATTCATAATTTTTTGTTGATACTACGTATGTATCTAAAATAAACATAACTAGTTAGTTAGATATATAAATATAAAGCTATCTATCCATCACACCGCTTCTCTGCAGGAGTAGGCAGCGATAACAGAACGCCACACGACTCTGTTTTGCAATAATTCTTCGCCTCTTCCACGTTAATGCATCTATCTCCTCATACATACCCGCCGATTATTCCGACTCCTGACCTGACCATTTCAAGTATTTGAATTACTTGATGATGCCAACTTTTTGTCAGTCTTCCTCTGCTTTTATTGCCAATCTCTTAATCATTTGCCTCAATTTTTTTAAAACTTTTCTTTCTTCACTCATTCGATTGACATGCTTAAAGCATCTTAACACACCTCTTTTAATTTTATCATGTTTATCGATCTTAATTTTGCTTCTCATTCTTCCGTGAGAACGCTTTTCCACTAGATTCAGTCAACTTTCATCGTTCTTTTGCCAACTCCATTTTCTTCACTTCCATTCATTAGGGTTGGAACTAAAATCCACTGTCAACTGCTAGTATAGCTTGATGAGATATCCCTTAATCTAGGCCCATAATTTCTCAAAGCACATATCGCTCACTCCTTTCAACAACGTCTAATATCAAAAATTGCCAATTTTGAGTTGTGCATGTTTTCGAAATGCCCAGAAAATGTACTATATCCCAGCAAAAGCGGCATATTTTTATTTTAATATTTACTCGCTACAGGGCAGAAAGTGTTGTTTTTGCATTTTGAAAAAAAGGTATTGTTTAATTATTTTTTTAAATTTATTAAATATTTTTTAAATGGAGAAAACATATTCAGTTTTTACCTAAATAGGTCTGTTGCACACAAAATAGTTCAAAAAGTGGCATAATATTTATTTTTAATACATTTTGTTATATTTTCAAACTTTAAAAACGATCTCCTGAAAAATCAAGTATTTTAATATATGACGTTGTTAAAAGGAGTGAGCGATTCCAAAAATGAAATAAAATATTCCGTTATTATGCAAATATATTAAAGTTCGGAAGGCAAGGGAATAAAAGTCATTGATAAAAAGTTGGAATATTTTTTTTCAATATGGAACTTTTCAAACTGGAATATTATATTTTTAAAGACGAGATTACCTTCCCACTGTGGTATGCCATAGTATGATATTAGTAAACATTAATGATTTTTTTTTCTTCATAAATATCCAATGAAGATATACATATTGAAACAAAATGTTTTGATATCACATAAAAGGATTTTTTTCTTAAACCATTATTCTTTATAACAACAAAAAACAATGTTCGTTACATAAAATAATGTTTCAAATTATTTCAACAAAAATAAATATGACGATGATTAAAATGTGATAAAAAAATAATAATTTCAGTTGTAGGCAGAGATTATAGTATGCCGGACCACTCGTCTTTGCAATCATTCTGTGCCTCTTGCAAATTCATGCATTTCTTCATAAATACCCGTCGATTATTCTTACTCCTGACCTGACCACTCCTCGGTCTTCGTCTGATCTATTTCGCCACTACATTCGCCTAATAACTTTGTTTCACATGTCTAAATCATCTCAACACATCTTTCTTATTGTTATTGATAATGCTTATCTCAGCCTTGCATTATTTCTTTATATCATCATTCGAACATCTATCGTACATCACTTTGTCGTACATTTGTCTAGGAGATGGGATTTCGACTGTATTCAGTCTACTTTCATAATTTTTTGCACAACTTCATGCTTATTTTCATACATTAGGGTCGGTACCAAGAATGCGTTGCGTGAAATGAATAAATTACATATGTCAAATACTGAACGAGGTTCCCATAAAATTTTTAATTCCTTTAACTGATCTTTTGATTCTTAAGAGAGTTTTCTTAATTGTTTCAATAAACTTTTATACAATTTTTGCTTTATAAATAAGATTATTTAAAATTAACAGATTGAATGGTACCTGGAGTAATTAATAGGTACTCATTAAAGAAAGTTTATTGACCTACGCATTTTCAGCGTAATAATGACTAAAAATCTTGAAAATTGAGTGTTTTAATTTTTCTTCGTTCACGAAGCTTAGATTTTTCACAAAGAATTTTTTTGTCGATATATCAACAAATATGGAAAAGAATGTGTAAGTCTGGACTTTTACAAGGCAGTGCGAATACAGTGTTATTTTTATCGTAAAATTTGCAAAGAAAAGGTGATCAGACCAGTTTCAGGTAATATAATATTAATATTATGGTAAAAAATCACTGACATTTATTTTGAACCTTCCTATGAATCGATCCTGATACCTCCAACGCCATAGCCAAACGTGCTGACCACTACTCAACTTTAACTTCATTCACATTTTTAGGTATTACACTTTTAAAGACCTATATAATCGTTCATTTGAATAGAGGGTACTGCTCAATCTTGAAGAGTAATTACCATTAATCTGAGACTGAAATTTTACACTTTGCTTACCTATAGACAGGCGCCGTGGCGTGGATAGGTAGACGTTCGGCTGCGAAACTGACGTCGAGGGTTCGATTCCCGCAAATTGCATTATGATTTCAAGAAAGATTTCTTATCGATTGGTCTGGGTGTTTGTGATATATTTTTCACATTTGCTTTCCCTATCCTTACTTTCTTACCTGCAGACATGCATCTAAAATAAACGCTTTGCGGGTTATTACTTCAATAATAAATAAATAAATGTATATGAAAGGGTTAGATTTAAGATTTGTAATGTCAAAACCCTTAATAAAATTGTTTCGCAACGAATTATCGATTATGTACTCTTTCAGTCAAAACTTTGACTAAATTATGGCGTTAGCAAAACTGTTAGTGTAAATATTGCCTCACGTATTATAGTCAACATTCCATGTTTTCGGAATTATGTTATTCTGAAACTTGGTGCCTTTCCGTACAATATTACAATATTTTATTATATACAGGTTGTTTTTATTTTTAATGAACATTTATCCTTTTTAAATTTATCTGTACCAAATTATATGTTTTTATTAACGACAAGATTCTTTCATTATTTTGACATCTTAACAAAATTGAAGAAGAATATGGAAGTCTGGTCATTTAAAGGGCTTACGATCGTCATAGACTTGGGTAAGTGATCACTTTACACATGTGTAATATGTATTAAATAAAATACTGAAAATTCCCAGACTTCCGCATTCTTCTTCATCTTTGTGAGATGTCAAAAAATGGAAAAAACAATACATAAGTGGAGATTTGGATACACACAAAATGTACATAGTAGACAAGATTCTTTTTGAAGTAAATAAAATATTAAATTTGTTTATAATTATTTTTATTTCGGTACTATTATTTTAATCGGTTTCGACAAATATGGTGTATCCTTCAAGGATGGATACATACCAGAAAAAGACATGGCTAGAATATATAAAACAACATTAATGTCGTTAATAAAACAATGTTAAATATTTTTGATACAATAAAAAAGGAAATAATTGTTCATACAAATTTTACTGTACTTATATTTATTAAAATGTATGTCCAAGTGTTTCGATAAATTCAATGTAATAAGCAAGATATTAATTAGCAAGAGTCGAAACGCGTGTCATAATGGATTTAAAGAAAAAGTTGTTTTTACCAAGTAAAATTGAAATTAAAAACGTTAAGATAATATCATAAACTGACTGGCAAATCAAGTAATAAATAATTGAATACGTAAAAATAAAAAATAGGCTCACCTACATGCCATTTAAATTTTTAGAGATAAAAGATAAAATAACGTAAATTTTATACTCAGTATTAATATTATACTCCACAAAAATAATTTAGTCTATTATTTCACTATCCTGATTGAATTAGCTACAGGGTGAATAATGCCTGCGATTTATACTTCAACGACCGTCATCAGTTATGAATGCGGAGATTAAGGCAGTCAATTATACCAGCACCATACTTATGACACCCTGTATATGTTCTGTATTGACAACAAAGCCTTGGAGAGTACACTAACGAATTTCAGATCAGCGTCCTGTCTCATTTACACTCACGAAGAAGTGTGAGAAGAAGCGAGATAACACGTGAATTATTGGAGACGTATTGGATATCAGTGGTGCCTCGTCATAGGTGATAAATGACTTAAATCAATGGAATTAAGTGGCACGATACCAGTGGCTTAGAGGGGGTTAAAAAAATATAAGGCACATAAAATTCTGGCTCAATCCATGTCTGCTGTATGGTAGAGCATATGGATTCTAATCATTATAAAATGACGAATGCTGTGGCACAGTTTAGCAGACGATCTAATACGTAACTGCTTTTTATTGTACTATCTGCGGACAGGCCTCTAATAAAGAGGATTTGCGGATTATTTCTTTCGGATGGCAGCACTGACTTTTGTATATGAAAATATGCAACGTTCCTATCAAATTTAATATATTACTCGTAAGGGTTGTAAGGGTGGGCCATCTGAAATTTTGAATTCGAATCGTCTATAAAAATAAAATATTCTGATATAACTATGGTTTATTAGAAATATTGTTTTAAAAAAAGATAATAATAAAAGAATAATAAGCATATCGCATATTTATCAAACATGATTAAACAAACATGATAATGATGTGGAATGTAGCGAAACACGAGTCACAATAGATTTTAAGAAGAAGTTGTATTTAGTAACTGAAATTTAAAATAAAATTGAAAATATTTGAGCGCAAAGTGACCAAAGAAAGGCGCCGTGGTTGGGTAGACGTTCAACTGTGAAAATAACGACGCGGGTTCGATTCAAGAAAAAAAATTGATTGGTATATGCATTAATGACATATTTTTCACATTACCCTTCCCTATCCTTACTAACCTACCTGCAGACAATCCTTTAAAATAGAGACTTTGCGGGTTGTTCAATTTATATATATATATATATATATATATATATATATATATATATATATATATATATATATATATATATATATATATATATATATATATATATATATATATATATTTATATATATATATATATACATATATATATATATATATATATATATATATATATATACAATATATATATATATATATATATAAATATATATATATATATATATATATATATATATATATATATATATATATATATATATATATATATATATATATATATATATATATATATATATATATATATATATATATATATATATATATATATATATATATATATATATATATATATATATATATATATATATATATATATATATATGTATAATTCGCCCTATCGGAAAAGGTTATAATTTTTGCAAATAAGTACGTCAATCATATTTGACATTTGTGAACTAGACAGCTGTAGTATACAAACACATTCAGGGTGGCGCAAAACTAATCATCCAATTTTATTTTTTTAGACTAACCATCACGCCGCTTTTCCGCAGGGGTAGTCAGAGAGAATAGAACGCTACACCACTCTGTCTTTGCAAACATTCTTCGCCTCTTCTACGTTCATGCATCTCCTCATACATACACGCCGATTGTTACGAAATTGGGTGATGGAAATCTTTATTTGGACCGTAGCATTTTTGTACACCGTAGCGAATGGCAGGAATATTAAAAACCAATAATATTTTCGCTTTTCTTATCCTTCATTTTGCTTTTAGTGAAGAAAAAAAGAAAAATCCTCAAAATTAAATCTTATACGTAATTATATTCAAGTGTATTTTTTTATTAAATTAAATTCCGTATGATGTAATCAAATTTGCGATTTCGTAGTTGAGTAACGCTGAGGATGTGAGGTCGGTTAACCGCCCCAATTAGTAACTAATTCATATTGACATCTCAGGCCCGGATCGGGTCCGTGCCTAGTCTGGCCCACTGCCTGCTGACATATTGATACAAGGGGCGCAAGAGGATATTCACTATTCAGTAGACACACACATATTGGCAAAACAATATGCCATATTCAATTCAATATCCCGTATTACATATGATCAGTTACATCATGCGTTTACATCAACACGGATATATATATATATATATATATATATATATATATATATATATATATATATATATATATATATATATATATATATATATATATATATATATATATATATATATATATATATATCAATATATATATATATATATATTTATATATATATATATATATATATATATACATATATGGAAGGTATATATATTTTTATATACCTTCCATAGTTTCGTTCGATCAACTCAATAATACGCCTTAAGTAAATCCACAAATGCGTAGTTAAGTTATTGGTTTTTTACAACTATTAATAACATTGCGTTGTAAATTGTTTTTTTTTTTTATTACTATAAATTGTTTTATTTAAATCACAATTTTATACATATTCAAATAACAATGCAGAGACCCACCAAGCCATGTCTTGTCGGTGGAGTTCTTTTTTAATACATTTTTTGTTATTTTTAACCATTTTAACCTAACAACTTACACAAAAAAGTGAGAAAAATTAAAAATATATACATTTTACAATTTTCATAAAACTAACTCTCGATCATTTACCCATTCCTTTATTTTGCTATTGTTCCATATTTTATTTTGACCTCTAACATTCGTCGACAACAAATTTACAATATTCGGAACGATACATTGAAGTGTTCGACTCCCATATTTTTTGTTAATTCTTGGGACTGTCAAACCTTCGTTGTGTGTAAATCGTGTTTCATGGCTTTGTACTAGAAGATTTCGATATTTTTATCTAGTTTGTAGTTCAACGATGATACTCATCCACAATATTCCACGTACCGGCAGTAATTTTAAACACCAATGTTAAATATTTAATATTAAACTCCAATTATCCATGGTTTGCGTAGACTTATCTCAAATTAGAATGAGATATTTGCAGATTCAACACCTACCGCACAGTAAACAATACTTGAGCAGTACTCGTATTGAATAACCATTCAATTCCTCTCGCCTTAAAAGAGTCAATTGAACTCAATTTATTTTTATCTTTGCTATTTATATGATTTACCGGAATGCTCAGTACTTGAAAATGCACTTAAATATAGTGGCACTTATCTGGAATATTCTGGAATAATTTCTACATAACGTTGACTTCTGGATCTCCATAGATATGTTTGCATAAAATAATATCTTTGAAGGTTAGTATTTGAAAATTTGATAGAGAAAACGAAGTAATGGAATGCAAGATTAACATTTATGCACTCCTGGTATAAATGTAATATTTATTAATGTCTTTAAAATATGCTTTCAAGGGATGGAAAAGTGGATAAATTTACAAAAATGAAAGAGGAGTAAGTGCAGGGGATTCAATTAATAAAATTCTGAACAGAGTGATAAATAAAGAGCAAAGTAAAAATTGACATGAAAGTCAAACTCGTAGTTAATAATGGAGTGCTAGTAGCAACACTGATGTATGGAAGTGAACAAATGGAATTGGAAATAAAAGTGTGCTTCCTTAGACAAACGTGGGAGAGACAAATATTCAAATGTTAAAAACGAATATAAAAATGGGTAAGAGATAATGGAAAAATTAGGAGGATTTGTTTGGGGTGTTTTGGACACGTGGAGCAAACGGATGATGAGCAAATGGCTAAGAGACTTTGTTTGGTAAACAGAAAGAGGATAGTCAACTAAGTTTTTGTCAAGACTCAATCAATTAGAATATAAAATCCAGTTGCGTAAAAGTTTACTCCGACAAAATAACAATTATTTTTAAAAAATTCAGCCATTTAAAATGTAATTAAATATTCATAAAGTAAAATTTTACCTCGTTTAATAAAATAAACAAATTAAAAATATTACTATGGTACACTGAATTGAAATTATCTAACAACATTTTGAGTGTGTCGAAATACTTGTTCACAAATCTGGATTATCTCCAATTATAGGAAATAATAATAATAATAATTATAATCCAGGATTCGGATCTCACATACTAATATAAGAGTTTCTGCTTAATAAAAAGCTTCTTTACATCTCACCAATAGATGTCTCTAGTGAAGTTCTAGTGATTCATGAACAAGGTTTCTAAATTAGTTCATATATATAGAACTTCCAAGAATTTGAGTGGTGTGGTTGTCCATAATGGGTAGAATTGGTGAATGTTACACGTGTGTAAAGTGATCACTCAAACCAGCCTATGACGGTCGTAAGCCCCGTAAATGCCCAGACTTCCATATTCTTCTTCATCTTTGATGAGATATCAAAAAATAATATAGGAAATAATATGATATTATCTTGTTGATTAAATTCAGATGACACCACATCAATACAATACAGATCTTTATGAGAGTCAGAAAAGAAGAAGCTTTAAAATTTTCTTTTTAATTTTATTTTGTTCAGTGGTTCAGCAATTAAATGTTTTAAATAATAATTATAGAAATATCTCGCAGTGCAAATTACTGGAATGATTCTCTGTCATAAATACCTCTATCAACAGACCTCACTTCTTTGAAAGTTCCACAATATCAATTTGCCTCGTTTGAAGGAGTTCCGAGAATGTTTTCTCTGAATATTTCCACCCTTATCGCTGGAATCCCGGGAACTGTCGGTATTTTTCATCTACTGTCTTTCCTCGCATCCCGGTATTGTCCCCCACATACTTCCCCCTACTCTTCTCCGGGTAACATTTCTTCTTCCTCTCTCCCCTGACTGATGTAGGACCCGGAGTTCTTATTCAAATTTATATTATTGTTATGTTTATCACCGCAATGATGATTTCCCAAATGGGATCAGCGGAATCGAGAGAATATGTAAAAATAGGGTGGCGTTTTCGTGAAACTATTCTATGAACGTCTCAGCATTGCCAGTAAAATTATTTGTTTACTTAATTTTATTAAATTATTCTCAATATTATTATATTTAAAGCATTTACTTTATTGTTAGTCATTTTTAGTTATTTTTTTTTTACAAAAATGTTAATAATATTAGTTAATTACTATAACTCTTAGTATAAAGTGCTATGGTGGTGAAGGGTGGTATTTTTTGCATGCTGTTGTAGCGATTGTCCTGACGAAGAGACGGGTACATCTCGAAACCGGTAAACAAAAAATCTCGGTGAGTGGTTATGTACAAATATTTTAACATTTTTGTAAAAAAATAAGTAATTTTATTTATTTACTATTTGTTTACGGCCACGCGTTGCAGTGGCTCAATGTGGTCAAATAGAAAAATTAGAAAATATAAAGTACACATGTTTTATTTGTTTATTTTGACAAAGCTTGTGAAGCTTTGAAAATATGAAAAATCTATGAAACAAAAGATCAGTCGACGGTATTGAAAATGGTTAAACAAGCTTTCTGCCTTGAGCAATATTAAGTTTTGCTTGTGTTACTTGTATTTTATACAGATGGCGCAGCCATTGAAGTAGAATTCATATAAAATCAATAGGTGTTTCAACTTTATTTGAGGCACTAATAATGTTATATTATTTGTTGATTCGGTATTTTTTTAATGACTTGTTAATTATTTAAATAAAATTAAACACTCGTATATTACCACTTATTGAGTTTTACTTCAATACATGACTAGCATGGAAAACTACAGTTGTTTTCATCGACAAGTGATTACAAAAACAGATTTACCTGACGATTAAAACATCTATAGTTTTCGAAACTAGTCGTGCGTAATAAAATATAACTCAATAAGTGGTATAAGACAATTGTTTAGTTTTTTTCAATCAACCCATATTATTGATTTTTCGATCCGAGGGTGAATAATCTAATTATTCTTTGACATCTCATCAAAGATGAAGAAGAATATGGAAGTCGGGTCATTTACGGGGCTGATGACCGTCATAGGCTGGTTTAAGTGATCACTTTATACACGTGTAACATTCACTAATTCTACCTTTTATTGAAAACCACAATACTAAAATTCATGGAAGTTCTATATATATATATATATATATATATATATATATATATATATATATATATATATATATATGAATATGTATATATATATATATATATATATATATATATATATATATATATATTTATATATATATATATATATATATATATATATATATATATATATATATATATATATATATATATATATATATATATATATATATATATATATATTTATATATATATATATATATAAACCAATTTTGAAACATTATTCTTGAATCACTAGAACTTCACTAGATACATCTATTGGTGAGATGAAAATAAGCCAATAACCAGCCTATGACGGTCGTCAGCCCCGTAAATGCCCAATCTTCCATACTCTTCTTCATCTTTGATGAGATGTCAAAAAATAATATGAAAATAACTCCTGTAATTTGAGATAATCTAGATTTTGTGAACAAGTATTTGGACGAACTCATAATGTTGTAAATTATCTAATGTTTGAAATGATAAATCATTATATTTTTTTTTTATAAAAATGATTTTTTACAAAAATATTCTCGTTATCCGGCATCCGGTATTGGTAATTCTTTTAAAATGACATAGCTTCTGACAAAGGATTGCGATACTGGAATAGTTGTGACATGTGCAATGCCGAGAATTCAATAGCACGCAAGTCGAGTAATGAAATACCCCATCAATAATACCATATAAAGTCGTGCGGTAGTGGAAGTACCTGCTGAAGCCGTTTGCAAAGGTATTCGCCGGCGTCCATCCGCGTACGTGAAATATCGGAAATGGCTGATAAATTGGTTTCAAAGGCTCCATATCCATGATGGCGGCGACAGCTGAAAACTGGGGCAATAATTCCCGCCGACTCCTTATTAAATATCGGAGATAGGGGACGCTCAGGGAGGGTGGCTGGTATGAAAATGGCGATCGGGGGTGGTTCGTGCAAGATGGATATTTAGCTTTGTAAATAATATGCAATTTGTCGATTTTATTCAGATGCCATTTGAATACCTCGATTTTCAGGTTTCAGGAGTTGTTTTCAAAAAGGATTTAATTTACAACATTTTGAGTGAGTCCAAATACTTGTTCACGAATCTTAATTATCTCCAATTAAAGGAATTATTTATCATACTATTTTTTTTACATATCAACATAGATGAATAAGTATATGGATGTTTGGATATTACACGTGTGTAATGTGATCACTTAAACCAGCCTGTGACGGTCGGAAGCCCCGTAAATGCCCAGACTTCCATATTCTTCTTCATCTATGTTGAGATGTCATAAAATAACCTTGGTAATAATTTATTAATAGATTTAGATTTATAGATTTGTATGAAAGGGAAGCTTAGAGTTGGCAAAAGAAGGATAAAAGCATAAAAGTATGAAAGTGAAGCATAAAAGTCAATAGAAGCATGGAAGCTTCTTTTGAGTAATGATAATCTGTTAGTGAGATTTTGAAAAAAAAATATTTCGTGTTATGATAATCGAATAATGATAAAATAAATGATAATCGCTATTTGGACCTTTACATTTTTTTTATTTAATTGATGAGATGATATCCGTCAAGTAGCTGCCGCCAGTGTTGATACACATTTGTGGCCGCTTTATCAATCTGTTTGTATACTGCAGCTGTCTAGCTCACAAATTTCAAATATCATTGACGTACAACGCCTTTTGCAAAAATTATAACATTTTCCGATAGAGTGATTAGTTTAGTTTCAATCTGTAGGAGTATTTAGCTTATTTTTGTTTTTTTTTTGTCATTTCTATGTTTTTTACATTCTAATGTATCGGTAGTGTAATGGCAAAGGGGTATATCTGTCAATTTTTTCATTTTCTAAGTTCGTTCCACAAAATGTCTAAAATAGTGTATTCCATAATTTGGCAAAAGGACATAGCTGTAGTTGCACTATTTATTTAGTTTTATTAAGATATGTACATAAAAAAATACATCAAACAAATGAGTTATTTAATTTCACAAGTTTAAAAAAAAAATGTGTTTTTATTATTAACACAAATATTTCAATTTCATACTATTTCTGTGAGCCAGGGAATAGAAATAGGTATCAAATTGCAGTAGAGTGGGTTCGAACCGAGAAACTCTACCTTAAGAGTCCGCGACACTAACCTCGGGACCACAACCCGAAACGTTTGTTTTTGCTCTCCTGTAAAATTTGGTCTGAGACAGAAATACCCCATTGCCTTAACACTACCGATATGTCGTTATATCAAGAATTTTAGGAACACAAACATCTAAATTGTAATTTTATATCCGCACAAAAAGCATTACATCCGTTCACCTTCCATATAAAAGTCATCTTTATGAGATGGAAGATTCTAGACCGGCTTGGGAACACCGGTGTTTAAATTTAGAGCATAAAATATTCTTTGTTCGAAATTCGCGCCTCAGTCGTTTTGACATCTTTTGTCATTTCTCTGGTTGTAACGTTCGTCACAATTTTATCTATGGATTTTGACAGCGCTGTCAAATGTTGTTAAACTGCTACCAATTTCAGCGTCCGCTTTCTCTTTCTTTCTCACACTATTATATGCGGGAGTGAGTGAAATGTAAATATGAAACGAAAATGGAATAAAATAAAACGGAGATTCTTAATCTTTTTTGAAATGTACTTCCCGCGCTTCGCGTTAAGCTACACTTAAACACCTTCTAAAAAATCATTTCTTTATTTGCTTCAAAACGTTTAACTTTTTAAATGTAATATGAGTGTTGTGGTGTATTTATCTCATCTTATTTTCAAATTTGTTCTTTTTCATCTTCTGAAAAAATCATAAAAATAAACATTATTCATTGATTTTTTATTAAGAAAATATTTCATTAATCAAAATGGCTCTACAGAATATTTATAAACTCAAAAGCAATATCTTTCAAATAAACTTGAAGGACTGATGGCATTAATCAATATTTGTACCTTATACTTTTTGTATCTAGTAGATAAATGAAAGATATGAAAGAAAAAGAAATAAATATATGTTGCAAGATGTTACAGAATAGATGATAAAATAATTACAAAATTTACATTTCAATGGTACATAGGGCACTGCATCATAAAAATGCAGTGTTATCTTGATTGTTTACACATGAAGGAAAAATGATCAGTCCTCCGCTTTAGGTACCAGTCCAGGGTAATATTTAATAAATATTAGAGTGAAAAAAATATATAGTTTTTAAATTATTATAAAAAAGCAGTTCCACCAAGAAATGTTAGTACAAAACGTTAATCTTAATAAAATTATCATGTTATTCTACAAAGTCGATGCCAAATAGAACAACAAAAAAAATACAACATTTGTGCATCCAAATACTTGTTCACAAATCGGAATAATCTCCAAAATAAATCAACATAGATGAATAAGAATAATGTTACACGTCTGTAAAGAGATCACTTAAACCAGCCTATGACGTAAGCCCCGTAAATGCCCAGACTTAGATCTATGTTGAGATTTAAAAATAAATCATATAAAATTGCAAACCACATTTTGACAACCTTTGTTTCTGTGGAAATCAATATGGTTAGGATTCTGAAAGAGCCGCGTAAAAATAATGTTTGATGTTTTTGTAGCCAGTTACATATGTCATAAATCTAACAAATAGGTCCTTACTCCTTCCTTACCTGGCAGAACGAAGGTCTCGATTATTACAAAATGTACCATTTCATCGATAAATCTAGCTGGTTAGATTGAACGATATATTTTTGAGACATTCTAGTAACGATGTTGTGGAGCGATATTTGAAAGCAATTAAGAATACAATATTTTATATAAGTATAAGATAATACATATATTTTTTTAATATCTCCAGATAATCCAGAATTATGAACACGTATTTGGAAACACTCAAAATGTTTTAATTAATATAAGTCATTTATTTATGTCAGTCTTTTGTGGATTCCTCCTTTCCCCAAAATGAATAAAAATATAAGTTTCTTGAATGTTTTTCGCAGATACTTTGGCACATTTTATAAACTTTATAAAATTAAACAACTTTGTTTTAACCACTTTTTTTTTTTATTAGTACACTTTAACCTACCGGTTTCGACAAGAACCTTGTCATCGTCAGGGTTTATTAAATTCTAAAACATTAAAAACATTAAAATGCTCATAATTAATTAAATTCCCTTACCAAAAATTACCATTAAGGTTTTAGTTTATAAATATATATATATATATATATATATATATATATATATATATATATATATATATATATATATATATATATATATATATATATATATATATATATATATATATATATATATATATATATATATAATATATATATAAATATTTATTTATATAAATATTTATATATATATATATATATATATATATATATATATATATATATATATATATATATATATATATATATATATATATATATATATATATATATATATATATATATATATATATATATATATATATATATATATATATATATATATATATATATATATATATATATATATATATATATATATATATATATATATATATATATATATATATATATATATATATATATATATATATATATATATATATATATATATATATATATATATATATATATATATATATATATATATATGGATGAAATCGTTACACTAATTAATTATTTTTTATTAAAATACTTTTAAAGATTACATAAAAATTTGACAACCGCCATAGTCTAAAATAATCGGTAAATCAGATTTGTGAACAAGTATTTTGACGCATGAACATTTTATAAATTACATAGAATAATGTAATTATTGATCAAAATTATCATCAATTATCAACTGTCATTCTCAGGAAAGCAAAGCCAAAAATCGTTTTTGTTAATTTGGATAAAAATGGCTTTTTAATTTCATAGCAGTTCAGGTACTATACGAATTGATTTGTTTGATCGCCAACAATATAGTATATTTACACTTCTAGCCAACGTATCAAATTACGCGACAATGTCCATTTTCAGGTAAATATGAACAGATGCCGTCAATATTACTTTGATTGTGATTGTTGTTTTACATACATTGTATTTGCGGATGTAATTTAATACATGGCCTTAAGCATATTCAAGTACATATGTGCCAAGATGGATTTAATATCATTCGATAGCTAAAAATTAATAATTCAATGTCATATTATCAATAGTTTAAACACTTTCTTTGTGATTTTCAAAAATAATTTAACAAGCAAAAAACTAAATCACATTCTTTATCTTATCGTTAACATTTTGGATATATTAAATTTTCTTTCACACAAATCTGGATTTCTCTACCTAGGAGTTATTTTTGCCATCTGATAGTGCATTTGGCATATTGCCTTAGACTTTTAATAATCATATATGTATGACTTCCAAAAATTGAGTAGTGTGGTTGACAAACATGAGTAGAATGGTGAATGTCACACATGTGTAAAGTGATCACTTAACCAGCCTATGACAGGTCGTAAGCCCTGTAAATACCCAGACTTCCTTTTTTTTCTTCATCTTTGTTCTTTGAGTTGTCAAAATTTATTTGGATGTCTACAAGATCCGATTATTTATACATACCGGGAAACGCCCACAAATATGATTGACTTTTTTATGCAACTTATAAATTAGACAACTTTTTAAAAAACTTTCTGTGTGTGTTTATGTTTTTTTTTTAATGTGTAATAT
Organism: Brachycentrus maculatus; assembly: GCF_059751285.1. Lineage (NCBI taxonomy): Eukaryota > Metazoa > Arthropoda > Insecta > Trichoptera > Brachycentridae > Brachycentrus > Brachycentrus maculatus. Next base: position 671,675 of record NW_028280792.1, read on the forward strand.
TTTTTATAAATTACAAAAATAGCGAGTGTTATTTATCCACCTCCGTGGTGTTATGGTTCGCGTATTTAGCTACAGTGCTGGAGGTCCTGGGTTTGATTTCCAGGGGGGGGTGAAAATAAAATTTAGTGATTTTACACTCTTATATTTTTTTAAATATTACCCTGGACTGTTTCCTGAAGCGCAAGAGTAATCACCTTGCCTTCATGTAAATAACGATCAAGATAACACCGCGCCAATACGTGCAGTCCCTTTGCACCATTGGGTGCGGATAAGGGTTAGAAGATGTTTTAAAAATCAAAACCCCTTATAATATGAATTACAAAGTTATGTATTCATAAGTAATTTTACATATTACTCGACGCTACGGCGCATGTAACTTACTCTATATCAAGTACTGATATATTATTCATAAAATAATTTGCAGTGTCACTCCTGAATGTAAACAAGGCTTAATAATGCAAGATTCTCAGATAGAGTGCTCTCTGCAAAATTACTAATCAAATATACATACATGACCTTCTTGTCTGACTAAACTGATCATAATTACAACATTTTGAGTGAGTTCGAATACTTGTTCACAAAATCTGGATTATCTCCAATTACAGAAGTTATTTTCATATTATTTTTTGACATCTCATCAAAGATGAAGAAGAATATGGAAGTCTGGGCATTTACGGGGCTGACGACCGTCATAGGCTGGTTTAAGTGATCACTTTACACACGTGTAACATTCACCAATTCTACCCATTATTGACAACCACACTACTCAAATTCTTGGAAGTTCTATATATATATATATATATATATATATATATATATATATATATATATATATATATATATATATATATATATATATAACGTGGTAATATTTTCCTTTTGAAAATTAAGTGTAAATAATATGTAAAGTGGGTGTATAATAATAAAATAAACAATGTGTTGCTTTGTAATTAAAGAAACGACAATAAAAGTTTATTCTTAATTAATCTTTATAATAATTTTTATATCTATCTATCTATCTATCTGATTCTGACAGTTAATAATATTATCGGAAGTCTTTTGTTTTCTTCTGAGCGACGCATGCGGCATCTGGTGGTAGAACTGTTTCATGTAGGTACTTTTTGTAAGTACTTAATAAAATGTATAGGTAGGTACCTAGGTATTTTATTACATCTCCCCCCTTGGGGATGAAAATTCATAGTAAAATTTTCACTCGTCCTCCGGATCATCTTCTTGTAGTGAAGGGACTGGTATAAGTTTAGTGATATGATAAAGGTTTGATTTTATTTTTTTGTGACCTGTATCAATTCTGTATATTGAGTTAGAAATTTTTTCAATAATTTTATAAGGTCCAATTTTTAGTTCATCCAATTTTTTTCTGTTTAGCTTGTTTCCATTTTCCACATACACCATGTCTCCTACGTTGAATTCGCAGCCTATTCTATTTTTGTCAAATAATGTTTTATTGTAATTATGTGATTTTATTGTATTTTCAAGCGCTATTTGCCTGTCTCTAATCCAGTCATTATTAGATTTTCCTTGTTTTAATTCCTTGGGTAAAATATAAAAGTTTATTCTTAATTAATCTTTATAATAATTTTTATATCTATCTATCTATCTATCTGATTCTGACAGTTAATAATATTATCGGAAGTCTTTTGTTTTCTTCTGAGCGACGCATGCGGCATCTGGTGATAGAACTGTTTCATGTAGGTACTTTTTGTAAGTACTTAATAAAATGTATAGGTAGGTACCTAGGTATTTTATTACATATATATATATATATATATATATATATATATATATATATATATATATATATATATATATATATATATATATATATATAAATATATATAGATATATATATATATAAATATATATATATACATATATATATATATATATATATATATATATGTATATATATATATATATATATATATATATATATATATATATATATATATATATATATATATATATATATATATATATATATATATATATATATATATATATATATATATATATATATCCAATTTAGAAACCTTGTTCTTGAATCACTAGAACTTCACTAGAGACATATGTTGGTGAGATGTAAAGAAGCTTTTTACCAAGCAGAAACTCTTATATTAGTATGTGAGGTCCGAATCCTGGATAATAAGAGTATCCTAGAAAGTGATCACTTAAACCAGCCTATGACGGTTGTCAGCCCCGTAAATGCCCAGACTTCCATATTCTTCTTCATCTTTGATGAGATGTCAAAAAATAATATTATAATAATTACAATAATATTTTGAGTGTGTCCAAATACTTTTCATGTTATTTTTGTAAATAATATGAAAATAACTCCTGTAATTGGAGATGATCCAGATTTTGTGAATAAGTATTTGGACACTTTTAAAATGTTGTAAATAAATTATCTTGTCAAATTATATAATACGAATGAAAATGATGACAGAGTATTTTAATGTTTTTAAAACCCTGATGATGACAAGGTTCTCGTTGAAACCGGTAGGTTAAATTGTATTAATAAAAAGTAGTTGAAACGAAGATGATTAATTTTATAAGGTCAATAAGAGAAATGCTGAAAGCATGGGAAACTGTTGCATCATACATAAAGAAACTTCACCCTATTTGGAAGCGAAATGATAGTTAGTTGGTTAGTCAGTTAAGAGTTTTTTTAACCTGCTACCATGCCGTGCACTAACCTTCTAATAACTAGGTTAAAATGATCACTATTTATACAAGAATTTATCGAACACTTCCGTTCTCGGCCATATTTCCCAATCTTCCGCTTCCGACCTGAGAGAAGGAGGGCCAGAGACAATCAGCCGGGAAAAATTGCGCAAGCGCACTCTAATAGTATTATCGTGAATTTTATTTATGGCCTTTCCGGTTCCGCTTGGCGCGCTTTTACTAAAATGGCTGTGAAACGGCGCCCAACTCATATTACCGCCGATTTTTGAACCCTCATTACTCGTTAGTGCTGATCAAATAATGCACCAAATTTACTTTAACTGGTTTTATATTGATATCTCAATATAAATAAAGAAGGCTATGAATGTCTGGGTATTTACAGGATTTACGACCTGTCCATAGACTGGTTTAAGTAATCCTCTGTCTATTATTATTCATATAACATTATTTTTTTGACTAACTTACTAATTAACTAACCATTACGCCCCTTCGCCGCTGGGGTAGGCAGAGAGAATAGAACGCCACACCACTCTATCTTTGCAAACATTATTTGCCTCTTCCACGTTCATTCATAACCTCCTAACCTGACCACTTTCAAGTATTTGGCATCCCTGATCGTGCCATGTTTTTCTCGGTCTTCATCTGCTCCTTTTTCCAATTACATTCGCCTCATAAATTTGTTTTACCTTTCTTTCCTCACTCATTCGTTTTACATGTCCAAACCATCTCAACACGCCTTTCTACTTTTACCTTCTTTTGCCAACTCCATGTTTCACTTCAATACATTAGAGTTGGAACCATGACTCCGTTTTGCACATCCATTTATTTTTTTGAAATCTTGGATATACGTTTATGATAAGATCTTAAATCCCTTTCACATGTGGGTAGTTATTTAATAGATTTTAAAAGTATGCAAGTGTGATGGGCATAAGAATATTTGTGAAATCTCCTTAAAATATTAAAATTTTATTAATTTTTTAATTTATTGTATGTTGAATAGGCACGCCACTGCATTAAATAAAAAAAGTTTCAATAGATATAAGAACGCTGAAGGCAGGTTAAAATGATCATTTTATACACCGGGGTGACATTCGTATTCTTCCCATGATCCATAACCGTACTTCCTATATTTTTTCATCTTTTTAAATACATATTTTGGATAAATAAAAGACTTTGTTTTTTAACCCACTCACTTATGAGTGGATAAAAAAACAAAGTATTTTATTTCTCCAAAATATATTACAATGATCCACAAAGCTAAGCCTTCTCTGCGTCGTGTATCAGATTTGTTACATTGCCAAAAATTAGTGTTAAAACGTTCATAATAAATATAAGCAACCATTATCACGATATAAATGAGTATTAACATACGTATAAAATAAATGCACAAAACTACTTATTTTCATCATCAAATTGATATATATATATATATATATATATATATATATATATATATATATATATATATATATATATATATATATATATATATATATATATATAAGTATATATATATATATATATATATATATATATTATATATATATATATATATATATATATATATATATATATATATATATATATATATATATATATATATTCATATAATTTTTTAATATCTCATCAAATATGAAAAGAATATGGAAATCTGGGCATTTACCGGGCTGACGACCATCATAGGCCGGTTGAAATGATCACTTAACACACGTGTAACATTCACCAATTCTACCCATTATTCTCAAATTCTTGGAAATTCTATATATATATATGAACCAATTTAGAAACCTTGTTCTTGAATCACTAGAACTTCACTAGAGACATCTATTAGTGAGATGTAAAGAAGCTTTTTACTAAGCAGAAACTCTTATATTAGTATGTGATGTGTGAGATAATCCAGATTTTGTGAACAAGTATTTGGACACACTCAAAATGTTGTGATATATATTTCATTTATCATTGAATCCTAAACTTATTATATACAATTTCTTATAAGGATAACCATTACACGTTGTTGCAAATTTGATACATAAGTATTTTCTTGATTGTTCCCTTAGAGTAAGATAAAAGAAAAAAAATAAAAAGAAAAAAAGTCATGCAATGAGAGGTTAATGTTTTAAATATTTAAAATATTTTTTATACACTCAAATAAAAAATTAATAAAAAATTACTGTATGTTGAGGTACCAATTTATGAAGATGAAGAAGAATATAGAAGTTTTAAAGTAAGTCTTTGATGAGATGTCAAAAAAATTATATGAAAATAACTCCTGTAATTGGAGATAATCCAGATTTTGTGAACAAGTATTTGGACACACTCAAAATGTTGTAAATAAATTATCTGGTCAAATTATAAGCTTAAATAATAAAAATGAAAATGGTATTTTCTGGCGTTTCTCATGTGTGTGATTATAATCCAGGATTCGGACCTCACATACTAATATAAGAATTTCTGCTTAGTAAAAATCTTCTTTACATCTCACCAATAGATGTCTCTAGTGAAGTTCTAGTGATCAAGAACAAGGTTTCTAAATTGGTTAATATATATAGAACTTTCAAGAATTTGAGTAGTGTGGTTGTCAATAATGGGTAGAATTGGTGAATGTTACACGTGTGTAAAATGATCACTTAAACCAGCCTATGACGGTCGTCAGCCCCGTAAATGCCCAGACTTTTATATTCTTCTTCATCTTTGGTGAGATGTTAAAAAAATTATATCAATTTAAAATATTGAATAACTAATTGATTTGATATTCAGCATTTGTAAATAGAGATTCAGACACTCAAATATTGACTTACCTTCACAGATCTTAAAAATAGTTCAATGTGAATCTGTGAGAATATAAACAAAAATTCACTGTAATACGATAAATTTTTGAGGTTGTATTTTTGTGGTCGACACTGTGAAATGACAGCTCAAACCTAATTTGATGATAAAACATCCTCGTGTTTAAAATGTTGTGACAATCTCTTTTTATATGGTTTCATCATATACTGAATTGGTTGCCTAATAATTATTTTAGGGCTTCCATTTTCGGACCATTACAAACATTCAACAGTAATTAATCAGACATTTAAATTTGCAATTAGTAAATTGACGCAACTTCAGTTGTAATTTACGGACGAGTAATGTTTCCTGAAATCCCCTGAAAACTGAAAACCACCCTCTACCCTCCACCCTCCCCACTGTCCAACAACCCTAGTACGGAGTCATTACTCGGAGTCTTGATGGTTTTTTAAATCCGGTTTGATCGGAAAAACAAGATTGAAATTTTATGTATTTGAATCGTTTTCCGTTAATATTAAAATAAAACATGGCTTTCCTTTCTTTGTAAGACTTGAGTTTTTATGATCAGCGACTGCGTTCTATCGTAACAAATATCCATAGACTCGCATAAAGCTGTGTATTATTTATAATTTATCTTTAAAGCACTAAAATGATTATTTTATTTTTTGTCGTTTACACACACATGATTAATCGATATTATAATTAATTTCTAACAAGAAAGAGTAAAATTTGATTTTTAAACAAAGTAATTTTAAAAGATAATTCACATTTACATATAAAGAAAATATAAATAATAAATAATCTGTGTATTTTGAATTTTAAAAGCATCGTTAACTTTATGGAATTTAAATATAACACTCACTTCATCATTCATCGTTTAATTTAATAACACTACTTCATGACTACCAGTTTCGGAATAACCATTCCACCATCAGGTCACAGAAAACACAGTTGGTCATAGTCCAAAGTTGCCCGATGATTGAATGGTTATTTCGAAAACGCTAGTCATAAGTAGTGTTTTTAAGTGGTATAACACAATACGGACGATAAATGATATGGAGACTGTTAATCTGTCTATTTGAGTGTTAAAAGTTTAATGTAATACCAACATTTTTTTATATACACATTTTACTGTCGATAAACCAATTTTAACAAGCGATAAATTTGTTTTTATTTTAATAAAACTTAAAAAAAGTTATACTTAACTGTGAATCGAATTTGACTAACGTACTGCTTTTAAAAATCATTGTTTATTTTATTTATTTATTAGTTTTTACAATATAAACCTACGCTATTATCGTCTTCTTACTAACTTCTTTGAAAAACTGGCCGTTAAATGGATGAATATTTTATTTCTTGGAGTTTCTGCGAGAAAATGTCCTTCTTGTGGGTAGTTTAGTTAGAAACTAAGAGATTAATTCTGCTAATGAAGATTTTTTCATTTCTCCTTTTAAATTACTTGGTACTTAGTGCAAGAAACTACTGTTACATAAAATCTTCAAATAACATTTGAAAGTTTATACAATTAGTTAAATTTAAAAATATTTACAAAGGCATTAATAAGATTATATTTATATGTACACATATGAACAAAAATAATACTTGTAATATTAAGGAGATGGGAAAGTAAAAGTGGAATTTAATTTTATTTAATTTTCTGTTAACATCTAATTTTCAACAAAAGTTATAAATTCCACTACTTATGATGACATTTATCGTGCAACATGAATTAAATTTCAATTTGTTTTGGATCTAATACCATAAATATAACACATATGTGTGTGAATGTGAAATAAATATATAAACACGATTTTAAACCTCCCTTTCCGGTGTTGTGCGCCTTGTACACATTGCTTCTAAAAACCATAATAAAATATCTCTTTAAATATAATAAATACAAGGCTAAGATTTTAGATATTCCTCCATAGCATATTTACGCATTGATTTAAAAATATTAATAATAATTATAATTTATCGGGTACATCGGAGGTATTCTGTGTATTTTGGAAACAAATTCGAGTATAAACAGCGCGTGGAGAGTGTACGGGAACCGCGAGACTATATTCGCATCTCAGTATTACATACTTGGACTGTGTAAGCGTGAGGAGCTCAAAGCTCAATGTTCTCTGGGTAGCGGCAGTAGCTTTTGGGCTTCCGACAAAAATGGACCTATTCTTGTTCCGTGAGAGCTGCCAGATGGTTTTTTGATGTTTTCAACAAATAAATCTAAATTATTATAATTTTTTACTTCATTTATAATTAATTCAGGGGATTTGCTATGTCCGTATTTTTCGATTTAAAATCGCTATTTTTTTATTTATTATGTAGTGACTATTCAATACCGGGACGCGCTTTTTATTTTAGCACCGTAAGGGAAAGGTAAATATTACAATTTAAAAATTACCTTTAAAAAACAGTGAAAATTCAAATTCGAATTGATTTAACAGCCAACTTTTAAGTGTCGAATATTTTGACCATCCCACGTGTGATAAAATTAATTTCATATAATTGACGAGGTGTGTTTGCATTATTGCTACCCAAATAAATATTACATTATACCAACTGAAAGGGTGTGGATCACCTGGGGAATTAAATACACATAGGCTGTAGGTAACTAGACTGATGAAATTAAAATTACTCAAGGGGATGACAAGTCACCCTTATTTATATCCAAAGGCTCTAAAATAATTACGGTAATAACTAATTATTAATATTTTTATGCAAAACATTAGAAGGTTATTTTCTATGGTAGCATATTAAATAAAACCTTTTTTCGGACTTTATGCACACCTATATGGTGCATAGGATAACAAACACATCGCGTCATTTAAATAGTTTTAAAACATCATTCTTTCTTATTATCATAACTTATGATGATTTGAGTATTATTTAAAAGCGCGACAAAAAAAATGTTCAAATTTTCTTAATTTTTACGACTCAGATGCAAGTAATAAAGGATTTTTATCTGTTTATAGTTTTTTGTATCAAATTCACATAGACAAAATGTCAACAAAACCGTACCATAAATATCAGATGTTAATATCTCAACATAGATGTAGAAGAATATGGAAGTCTGGGTACATACAAGGCTTACAAGCTGTTATAGACTGCAATATTTTAAGTGTGTCCAAACCCTTGTTCACAAATCTGGTCTATCTCCAATAAGGAGTTATTTTTTCATTTTTTCTGTTTTCCGTAAACCCTGTAAATGCCTAAACTATTTAACCATCACGCCGCTTTCCCGCAGGGGTAGGCAGAGAAAATAGAATGCCACACCACTCTGTTCTTGCAAACATTCTTCGCCTCTTCCTCGTTCATGCATCTCCTCATACATACCTGCCGATTGTTTCGACTCCTAACCTGACCACTTTCAAGTATTTGGCAAACTTGATCGTGCCAAGTTTTTCTTGGTAAATGCCAAGACTTCAATATTTGTAAATTTTCCTGTAAATGCCAAAACTTCAATATTCTTTTTCATCTATGTTGAGATGTCAAAAAATAATGAAATGTCATAGGCTGACTTATAATCTTACCTAACCTTACCGTTTATTTGGTAGTAAAAGTTAGTCTGTTATCATAAAATAAAACATCGAAACATATATAAAATATGATCATATTTCCACGCAATTTACGTCAATTTTCATTCTTTTAAAATGAAATACAGTTACAATGGTATTGTATTTTTGTGTACACAAGTGAGTAAACGTTAGGTCCAGGAAATCGTTTCGCCCTAATTTCGTCCTCCCCCGAGGGTAAATGGTGCACCGTTATTCGTTTTTAAATTGATTAACCCCGTTGTGTAATTTACGCTTCACCCCCGTTTAAAAATGGTCAATCAATCACAGACCTTTATAAATATGCAAAGCCCTTTAAAGGTAATATTTTATTAATTTCATTTTTATTTATTTATTGAACGGCTAGCGACTAACTAACTAACCATCACGCCGCTTCTCCGCAAGGGTAGGCAGAGAGAATAGAACGCCACACCACTCTGTCCTTGCAAACATTCTTCGCCTATTCCACGTTCATGCATCTCCTCATACACACCCGCTGGTGTCTTCGGCTTCTAACCTAACCTAACGGCTAATGCCTTTAACATAATACATAAATACAGTATCTCATATAAAAATACACTAATGAATACACTTATAGAGAAACAAAAAGACTTAAATATAAATTAATAATGAAATAACAAATAGTAAGCACTGGTAAATACACGTCTCCTTCACACACTATCAGCGAACCATTTAATATAGGGATGTGTAGGGATATCTACCATGTATATTTTTGTCCGCCTCCGTAGTGTAATGGCCAGATGCTCGGCTACCGTTCTGGAGGTCCCGGGTTCGATTCTTAGGGGGGATCAAAAAATATAAGTGATTTTTTCACTCTAATGTTTATTCAATATTACCCTTTTCTGGTAGTCGAAGCGGAGGCGGAACCTTTCTTTTATGTGTTAACGATTAAGATAACACTGCTCTTATATGATGCGGTGCCTAAATAAGATATCGAATAATTGACATTTTAATAAAGATAAAGAAGAATATGGTAGTTAAAGTATTTAAAGGGCCAACGACCTGTCGAAGGCTGGTTTTAACCAAAACTAGCCTATAACAAGTCGCAAGCTCTTGAAATACCCAGGCATCCATATTCTTCTTCATCTTTGTTAAGATTTCAAAATTTAAAAATAACTCTTAATTGGAGAAACCCTGATTTGTGAACACGGGTTTGAACACCCAAAATGTTGTGAGTATATTATATTCTTGCGTGGAGAAAGTTTGTGTATTTACAGGGCTTACGACCTGTTATAGACTGGTTTAAGTGATCACCATACACGCGTGTAACATTCAGCATTCCATTCATGATTTAAAAACATAGTACTAAAATTTTGGAACTTGCATATATCATTTATTTGATACGTTCTTTCATATGAGAGATCTCGGCACCATCCATAGGTGAGATGTTTGTAAAATAAGCACGCTCTACCCATAGAAACTTTCAAATCAATTTTACATTATCTTGAAGCATTATTTATCTTTTATGGAAATATCATATTTAATGAAATGGGAATAATTATTTGTCTTGATTAATACGTCTGTGAATTTCGCTTACCGGTACCTACATGTCTTACCACAATATGACATGGTGGTGTGTTTACGTGAGATGGATAGCATAACATTATACTGACACATCGCTTAATTACAGCTTCGTACGCTATTATTAGCTAAACACACTGTGTATAGTAAGTATAAATCTTCAAACTAAATGCGTGTATTATATTTATATAAATTTATAAATAAATATATATATATATATATATATATATATATATATATATATATATATATATATATATATATATATATATATATATATATATATATATATATATATATATATATATATATATATATATATATATATATATATACATATGTATATATATATATATATACATATATATACATATATATATATATATATATATATATATATATATATATATATATATATATATATATATATATATATATATATATATACATATAAATATATATATATATAAATATATATATACATATATATATATATATATATATATATATATATTTATATATATATATATATATATATATATATATATATATATATATATATATATATATATATATATATATATATATATATATATATATATATATATATATATTGTTCTTAAGAAAAATAAATAAAATAATGTAGGAAAAATGAGAGAAGTACTAAACTGGTTATCTATAAAAAAGATATTAAAATTTAATATGCTGATATTTATACATAAATTTTTTAACGATAAATTACCAAAATATTTTCAGGATAAAATAGTTTTGAACAAAAACGAAATGTTCATTACTTTTTTTGAAAAAAAAAGTAATGAACATTTAACTACAATAAAGGATAAAATAAGACTGCCATTTATGAAAAAAACAGAGTCGCAAAATTGTTAAATGTATAAGGGTTTGAAAATGTATGATGAGATGCCTGTATACATATAAATTAATATTTTTAAAATAGAGTGTATCTTATCGATCACGAAGAGTCCTTTAAGATGGTATGGACATGTGGAGCGAATTAATAACGAGAAAATAACTTAAAAAGTACATGTGACAATTAAGAGCGGGAGAACAGAACGAGGACGAGGATTTGGCACGAACAGATCAATCAGAACCCAAAATCTGGTGTTGCCAAAAGTCTACGTAATCCGAGGAGTCTGGCGTTCCATCATCACTGCCTACCCCTGCGGGGAAACGGCGTGATGGTAGTAATAGTAGTAGTAGTAATTGTATTTTATTCTTATTACAACAATTTTTTGGATATTTTCGGATATTTTTTGGATAATTTAACCTTTGCACCCAATAACATTTTAAATATTATAAATAAACGCAACATTCCTTCAAGTCAACTGATTTTTGAGGTTTGCATGCTGTGTTAGTGATTGTCCTGATGAAGAGACGGGTACGTCTCGAAACCGGTAGACATAAAAATCTCGGTGAGGGGTTATATACTATTATTATCAACATTTTTATAAAAAAATAAATAAGTAGAAATGACTAACCACAAATTAAATGCTTTAAATATGAAAAATATTGAGAATATGAGAATATTTATGTATACATTGAAAAAAGCCCAAGCAATATCATGCACAGTTTCGAAACATACATTTTCACGTTTTATACATATTTTATAATGCTGCGCCTGCAGAAGCCGATGCATGCAATATGCGTAACAGAAACGCCATGTATTATTCATTCCACAGACGTTTTAAACGAGTTTTCATCTGCGGGAAAATATACAGAAATTTACATTATTCATCTTGTCAACAAAAAATTCAGAACCTTATTTAATTCTTTCTCTGAAGACGAAATAAAAGATAACCGAGTTACCTAGCAGGATTTTTACGTCGAAATAAGATAAGAAATTACACAGCGGATTATATTTTCTCCGCTGTTTCGCGAATTCAAATGGTTTTTTAAAAGAGCTGTCTTGAATATGAGACGGCATAATTGGTCAAAGGAAAGCTTAAACAGATTAAAGCATTAAGCACAACTTAAACCGATTAGGTTGATCGCTCTGCCTCGGGTAGGCTTCGATGCTCATGTTGTTTAGTTATACTCTCCGCCTTTAAATACAACCTTCGCATAATTAAGGGTAGGTTCTTTTTCCGCAGAATACCTAATTGCTTTCGAGCCGTTAAATAATGAAACAGAACTGAAAACCATAAGATAAATGCTCGCGAAAATGAGGATTTACTTATACCATTTGAAATTAAATTTTACTAATTTTCGGTGGCTAAGAGAGCCAAAATATACGGATTACGAAGTAACACGTTTTAAAGTGTTCTGTATTCACATATGATAAATACTTACTTTAAAAAATGCTTGATGAAACGAGCAATGAATAAATATTAATAGGGAGTATTTAAACATATAATATAAACAAATTTTCGGTGGCTAAAAGGCCAAAATATACGGATTACGAGATAATAAACACGTTTTAAAGTGTTCTGTATTCACATATGATAAATACTTGCTTTAGAAAATGCTTGATGAAACGAGCAATGCATTAATATTAATGGGGAGTATTTAAACATGTCTATATGTAATTTATAAATATATCTGTTATTGCTCACTCCTTTCAACAACGTCATAAATCAAAAATCGTAAATTTTCAGTTGTGCATGTTTTTGGAATGTTCAGGAAATGTACTAAACTGGTATTTTTTTAAACTTAATATTTACCCGCTACCGGACAGAACGTGTTTTTTTTTGCACTTTGAAGAAAAGGTTTTGTTTATTTTTTTAAATATACTAAATATTTTTCAAATGGAGAAAAAAACACAGTAAAAAGTTTAATAAGTTGCTTGATATTCACTTGTAATACATTTTATTATATTTTTAAACTTTAAAAACGATCTCCTGAAAAATCGATTTCTTTGGTATATGACGTTGTTGAAAGAAGTGAGCGATATGTAGGTTTATACATACCATATCTTGTTTTAAATTTATTTTTTACTCACGGATGAAACAAGTAAAAAAATGTCACGTTATTATTTAATTTGGAATAAGTTGTATACTACTACTACTACTACCACCATCATGCCGATTCCCAGAAGGGGTAAGCAGAGAGGATGGAACGCCACACTCTTCTGTCCCGACATACACTCCTCGTTTCCTTCACATCCATATAGTCATACATGCACATTTCAATACTATTACCAGATCATTTCCCATACACACATACATTCTTGACACTTGCAAATCCTTGAAAAACATATTCAAATATGAAACTTGTATTATACCCCTTTTGAGTTTATAAATATCATCAAGATAAAGAAGTTGCGTGGATTAGACGAGTTATTTTTGTAATTAATTCATTTTAAATTTATTTATGTTTTACTTGGTACATACGTTATTAAAGAAATAAATAGTATCAAACAGATTAATTGAAACAAAACTTTTTTAACAGCATTTTGAGCGTGTTCAAATACTTGTCAAAAAAATGTATGATCTCCAATTACAGGAATTATTTTCATATTATTTTTTGACATCTCATCAAAGATGAAGAAGAATATGGAAGTCTGGGCATTTAAGTTCTAGTGATTCAAGAACAATGTTTCAAAATCGGTTTAAATATATAGAACTTCCAAGAATTTGAGTATTGAGGTTGTCAATAATGGGTATAATTGGTGAATGATACACGTGTGTAAAGTGATCACTTAAACCAGCCTATGATGGTCGTCAGCCCCGTACATGCCCAGACTTCCATATTCTTCTTCATCTTTGATGAGATGTCAAAAAATAAGATGATTTTTTGTTGTTGTTGTATTTTCGTAAAAAAAACATTGAAATATATTGTATATTAGTTATATCACAAATTAATATTTAGTGTGATCTCGTTTGGGCTCAATTAAAGATTTTACTCTTCTTGGCATCTATTATATAAGGTTTTGGCACGTGGATGCCATTTTTTCGGTTCGAAACCATACCTGAATTATGAACAAAATGATCTTTTCCACCGTAGTGCAATCAATTTTGAAAAGCCAATTCTTACATACTGCCGATAAATTTTCAATTGGGTTTATGTCTGGCAAAAATCTTGACCAGTCCAACATGGTTTATTGATTTTGTGTGAAAATTTTCATCTTACTATTTTTGGATTTGTGACAGGGGTAAAATCCTGCTGAAATATTTCATTACCATTTTACCTTCGTTTTTGTATCTTTGATACTTCTCGCTATTCATCATCTCAGTCACTGAAAGCAGCGGCCCTGGTCCATAATACGAGGAACACCCCCAAAACATTTTTGTAGAGGGTGTTAAAATACTATTAAAAAAAGTTTTCTTTCAATTAATCTGTTCGGTACTGTGTATTATGCCACGTGTTTCGATGCATCCTGCTTCATTTTGATATAACGTATTCTAAGTTAAATAAAATATAAACTTGAAACATTTCTTGTTATAAATTGTGATGTCAAGTAACTTATAGACACAAATTTTGAATTAAATCATGAATCAATATAATAAAATAATCGAGGCTAAATAAAATCCTTGGACTTTTTAAATAAAGGAATAAGTAGAACTAGAGAAGAGACAGTCGATAAAAAAATATGTTTCCAGCATTATACTTCAGAGTTTAAATTTTTTCTAGTAATTTACATAGTAATAGGTCAAATCAGCTTGGAAAAATGTAAATTGCGATCCAAATTAATATTTTCAATCAAGAAAATGATACATTTTTTATCGTGATTTTTATTTCTTATTGTGCTTTATAGAATCATTGAATGTAAATTTTCGCTCTGCTTATAAGTCATTTCAAAGTTATTTAATACATTTTGTTCTCGTAAGATTTAGATGTTTCGAGATTTCATCTCAGCATTTGACGAATTGTTTTCTATTTATTTTATGAGGTCGTTTTAAGGTGACATTGTCTTTTCGTGTTTGGTATTTACCTCTTCGTCTGTATTTTCATTCCAATCACTTAGTTTTTTTTTTCCATTATTTACTTCATTACTATTTAATATTTACTACCCAACCATCACGTTGCTTCCCCGTAGAAGTAGGCAGAGAGAATAGAATGCCAAAATTAACTACACCATTATTATACTGAGATTGAATTTAATTAATTCTGATTTTAATTAGATGAAGTGTCCACAGATAACGATCAAGTTGTCAAATGTACGTGGCCCGTTTAATTTTTTTAATGTTATTATCATTTTATTATTTTTCCTAGTTATGTAATTCTCTCCAACTTATTATAATTACTCACCCACTTTATCCATATCTTCGTAAACTATCGAGAAA